>NC_088346.1:39705000-39910000 GCF_036884655.1 Musa acuminata AAA Group | reverse complement strand
AAAAATCTGCTCGTGAAGATGCAAGTAGAATTTATCATAAGCACAATGCGTCCCTTATAGTGTAATTCTTTTGAGTCCCAATTGTAATGAGCCACGGAGCTTAGGAAGAAGGACATACGACTCAAAGGCATAACATAACCCAAATCAAACCCTAGCATAGTGTTTGTGAAGGGTAGCCCGGTGGTGGCTCCTCGCAATGATGAGTCCTTTGACTCCGTCCACGGGTAACCCTTTCCTACTCGAGCCCCCTCATTATGCCCAAATACTAGGTCGACTCTAATACCAAATGTCATGACCCAGGTCTGATAGGCTAACTGGCCTATCAACTTCGTTTGATCCAAACCACTGACCAAAATGCTTAAACTGAAATTGATAGTAATACACTTATCAGACCCTTATAAGTCAATTTCAATCTTGTCCACTTCTGATGTAGGACTAACTAGGGGTGTTACAATATAGTTCAGGACGACCGAACCACTGTAAAATTGGTGTGCCTTCTCTTCTTTGCTATTTACTTACTTTGCGACTACATTACGTCTTCATCAATCTCCTACAAACATATTTAAGCGTGAACCTCTTTCTGATATAGTTTTATCACGATCGGTGTAATTATCCAAAAGCACTAATTCACCCACCCCCTACCCCCCCCCCCCCCCCCCCTTAGTGCCGACTTGATCCTAACAATTGATATCAGAGCCAAGTTTTTCTTGTTTGGTTTAACACCTAAAAGAAATGACTTTTTCCAACAATCATGGTATTTCTATCATGATAGGATGTAAATGAACAACTTGCATAGACTTGTAAAATGTTGTAAAGTAGGACATGCTATTTTACTATCTTGCATATCTAAAACGTGATAGCTTGCATATTCTAATGTGATATAGCACTTGCTAAATTTTTGCTAGCCTGCATGATGTAGCATTTGCTAAATTTTCAAGCTTACAAATTGCATGATAATAAAACTTGATATTATGTTTTTCATGCAATAAGTTGAATTTATCTCTCAAACACATAGAAAGTGACACTTCTCCTTTTTGTTGATGACAAAGGGGGAGAAGTATGATCATGTTATGCATGATGACGTATTACAAATATTCATGATAAATATTTGCAATGACTTGAATTTGGCTTGAATTCAAGATTCGATCAATATGGCATATTGATAGGGGGAGTTTGTTTAAACTCCGGGAGTTAAGGTTAACTCCGTCATCAAGTGGTTGTCATCATAAAAAAAGGGGGAGATTGTTGAATCTTGTATTTTGATGATGAAACCACTTGATATGTGTTTATGATTTAATCTGCGTTTTGAGTGACGTAGGATGCTTCGATCAGGATGAGACAATTAAAGCAGGAAAATCATGTTGGGCTAGAGGAATATGTCAGAAGATTGGATGTCGGGCCGATAGATCGATCGATCGACGTATCGATAGAAGGCTTCGGGCCATGGATTCTAGCATCGGGCTACGAAGAGTAGGTACTGTGCCAAGGATATCAGAGTTGCAGAGTTAGCTAGCCGATTGGGCAATAGGTTGCAAGAGAGGACGATGCGCCAAAGAATCGGACAAAGCATTGAGGGACCAATGATACGCCTGACAACTTGATTAATTACTTAGGATTAATTGTCTCGATTGAAGTTTTGTTTTACATGTGCAGGATTAATTACGATAGCTTGAAGATATAAAGCAAGTCTACTGGAGTCAAGTTCGATGGGTGTTCGAGAGTCCGAAGATTCGTCGGAGATGCTGTCGGAACCAACCGAGAGGAAATCGGGGACTTATCGGAGTTTTCGGAAGTCCGCCGAAGAGATCGTCGGAGGTTCACGGAGATCACTGAGAAGGCTTGGCTACTCGCTGAACTCGCCACAAGATCGGGAGCCTGCTGGGAATCTGCCGGAAGAAATCCGAGGGTGTATCGGAAGTCTCCGGAAGATCACCGGAAAGCTCATCGGAAGGAAACTCAACGTTGCCGGTTATAAGATCTGCTTAGGACTATGTCTTAACTTCGTAGTTTGTATGTAATTAGGGTTAGGATTAAGAAATAATCCTATATCCTGGTTATGGGCCAAATGGGCCCGAATATGACTTGGTTTGGGCCAGATCTAAAGCCCAACCAGTGACCCGTAAGGTCAGGCGATGGAACCGTCGGACTGGGCGGTGGCACCGCCCAGAACCCAAAGGACTAGGCGATGGTACCACCGGACTGGGCGGTGGCACCACCCAGAACCCAAAGGATCGGGCAATAGCACTGCCCAGCACCCGAGAGGTCCGACGGTAGCACCGTCAGTACACTGTCAGTGTCAGACACTGATAGGCGGTGGCACCGCCACTAACAGGCGGTGGCACCGTCAGCATCAGGAACCCAAAAGTAATTCAAATTTGGAGCCCAAATTTGAATCCTCTTAGGGCCTATAAATACCTCTCAATTCTCAACAGAGATAACAACTTTTGAGAAGTTAGAGATTGAGAAAAAGTCTTAACAAAGTCTTTAGCAAGTCTTGTTTTCAATAGCTTAAGTGTTCACCTCCCTCTTTCTCTTTGAAAAATCTGTAAGAGTGTGAACCACTTGTAAAAGGTTGTAAGGTGGGTATTTGTCCTTCCCCTTCAAAGTGATTTGCTAGTGGAAGTTGGGAGCCTCATCGAAGAAGGCTTCGTAAGTGGATGTAGGTCATTTAACCGAACCACTTTAAATTGGTGTGTTCCTTGAATGTGTGAGTGTTTACCTTTCTGAAACCTTTATTTACATAGTAGCAAGCTTTTGATTTTTATCTCCTTACTTTACTCGAGCTATTTTTATCAAGTCATTCTTTGTCGAATCGAAATATCTATTCATTTACGAAATCAATTTTAAACTTATGAGTTTTAATCCGCTGCACTAATTCACCTCCCCCCCTCTTAGTGCCGCTCTAATCCTAACAGAATATTTATCTTTAACCTTGATTAGCTTATATAAATCTTTGTAATAAAGCAGATCTTCCATCATATGCCTCCAAGTGAAATAATTTGATGAGTTCAAATTAATCATACCATCTAACTCTTCTATTTCAATCACATAAGAAAAAAACTAGCACCAAATAACATGTTGCTTTGATACCACTTGTTGGAAAAAACTTGTTATAGCGGAATAACTTTTTTCCCTCTTTGTGTATCAAAATGGGTTCATCATCAAAATACCAACTTGTTATCAAAAGCACATATTAACCAGAACAGTATAAATAGTAGTGCAATAAATCAATCACATAGTGAGACCAAATTTTTAACGTGGAAAACCCAATGCGAGAAAAATCACAAGACCGGCATGAAGTGATTTAGTTTTGGTATCACGCATGAAGTGATGAGTTGTAATATTTTGAAATTATACATGTTACATTTTGATAATTTAAAACTATGATGATGCACATGTTAGGAACCTTTTTCTGAGCTTTTGAATAATGTTTATTAAGTTTGTTTATTGAGCCACGCACCCTTGCTTCCCCTGCTTCCGGCCAGCCCACCCGCCGCTCGTCGCTGCTCTCCGACCAGCAACCGACTCTGCCCCACTTCCGGCCAGAGTCCACCGTCGCCTCCCACCCGAGCCACCACCGTTGCCAGGAGACGATGCTGGCAGCGTCCCACTCCGCCGCAGCCATGCTCCTCTTCTCTACCGCCGTTGCAGGGCAACTCCTTCTCCACCGCCGCTGTTGCTGCCCGGTCGATCGATCACCACCGCATGCCTCCCAGCCGCAACCCTAGCCATGCCACCCCCTTGGGTCATAGCCGCAGCCGCCGGTTGCCGCAGCCCCTCGTTACAACGGTTGCAGAAACAGAGTTCCTCTGTTGTCGTAGCCCCTCGTCAATCGCAGCCGCGCCTCCACCAGTCGCGCTGCCTCTAGCACTCCTCTTCCCCTCTAGCTCCGTCGCCGCCCAGGTAACCCATCACTATTGCGGGCCATAGTGCGACGACCGCCGCATGCCTCCCAACAGCCGATCCTCCTTGCTCTGCATCCGTAGTGCCAGAAACAGGGCAACTCACCGGTTGCCCTTGTTCCCAACCGTAACACCGCCGACTCCTCCTTCTACACCGCTGCCGCTGCTTCTCGGCCGCACGATCACCGCCACACTGCCGTTGCCAGCATCGCCAGCGGCTCCGGCTATGGTGCGATAGAAACAGAGCACCTTGTTTCCCATCTCCAGCATCGTAACTTCCCGGCCAGCGACGACGCTCGCTGCCTTTTTCTCCATCGCCAACGCTGCTCTCCGGCCAGCGACCACCGCTGCTGCCAGCCACCTCAGCCTTCTCCTCAACCGCTCGTGATCCTTCCGACCAACTCCTTCGGTGGTGCGACAAAAATAGAGTACGCAACAACCACCACGCAGCAACAAAAACAGTGGCACCCTCTACTGCCGTAGCCGGCGATTGTAACCACCGTCGTCGCTCCCGGCCAACGACCAACCCCTCGTTCTACAGCAGCCGCCCTCCAACAGCGAACGTAGCAACCGCAGCAAGTACGCTGCCTTGCCTCAACCCCAGCAGCGCATGCAACACCAATTCCTCTTCTCAACCTCGGCCGCATCAACGCCACCTCCCCCTTGCTTAGAATATTTTGCCACAACCACAGGTTGCCATCACCGCAGCCTCAACCTCGTTGCTCGGCGATCGCCCCTTGGGTCGCAGCAGCTATAGCCACATCAACGCAGTCGCCTTCCAACCCCGGCGCTCTCACCTCATGCAGCGATAGAAATAGGGCAGCTACTCTTCCTCCAACATAGCGACCGCAGCATTGCCCTTGGCGTCCACCTCCTCGGCAACTTTGCATCGACAGTGTTGATGCCCTTGACCAACACCAAAAATAGGAGTTGAGATTACATATTTGCAGTCTTATGAAATGGCCACCGATAACTTAGTGAAAGCACAAATAGAAGAATTGGAAATTAGAATTGAGAACCAGTTACAAGAAGTACTTAATGATTTCAAAAAGGATTTACTGGGGAGCCTTAGTAAATTTCAACAAGGTGAGAGCTCAAGTTCTACATTGCACAGATCTGAAAATATTAGAAAAGGGCCCCAAGATTGTGACACAATCTACTCATACATGAAGGTGGATGGACAGCTCTTAAAAATTTGTCAGACTTCTACAGTGTTGGAATATCAGAGTAGGTTTGAAAGATTATCAAATCAAGCTAGAGATTGGTCGGAACGATAACTTTTGGATACATTTATTGAAGGTCTTATTCCAGAGATCCGTTGTGAAATTAAGGCTCGTCAACCTCGCACTATGATAGCTGCGATCTCATTCGCACATCTACATGAGAAAAAAATCAATAGGGAAAATCATGGAAACAAAAGTGACAACCACCAGATGATCAATATGCCACCCACCATATCTATTCCCAACCAAAGCCTTGACACCCGAGGACTAACCCAAGAAGAACTCAAGAAAAATTCAGCAAAGGGTTTGTATTATGATGAAATGTGGAGTATGGAGCACCAATGTAAACAAGGGCAGCATATAATGATTGAGCCAATTGGAGAGGAACCGAAAGCAGAAGAGTTGGACTCTGATCATGAAGGTATAAATTCTAATGAAAACGTTGAACCTATCGTACATACAATGCATATATTAGTCGACTACTCTAACCCACAAACTATGGAAGTTGCCGGAACTCTAGAGCATCAGCCTATTATAGTTTTGATCGATATTGGTAACACTAACAATTCTATGGACAGTGAGACTGTTGACCGATTGGCCCACCACATTGAAGACTATGACAGATTCGAAGTAAAGATCATTGATGGACGGATTTTCACTTGTGATAGCAAAGGTTCAAAGATAAAATTGATTATATAGGGCTAGAAGTTTCATGCAACGATTATTACACTGAAAGATCGACCTGTTGCTAACACTCTAAAAAAGTGGAGACCATACTTACTTGATCAACAGGTTGTGATGCGTTGCAGATAGTCTATGGCTAAAGTGCTGAAAGAGAAGCTCCCCGAGATTGATGCTGCTCAACCTTGAGGACAAGGCTTATTTGAAGAGGGAGGAACTGTTAGGAACCTTTTTCTGAGCTTTTGAATAATGTTTATTGAGTCTGTTTAGTCCAGTTGTTTATTGAGTCGGTTTGGTTCAGTTGGAGTCAAGTAAAGGTTTATTTAATATTTATTTATTATTAGAGATGTAACTACTTCTTTTCGGTAATCTATGAAAAATATTATTCTGTCCTTTGACAAACCCTAGGAGGTTGATCCCCTCGAAGCGATCAAGGAGGGTCGATCCCCTCGAAGCGATAAAGGAGGGTCGATCCCCTCGAAGCGATAAAGGAGGGTCGATCCCCTCGAAGTGATCAAGGAGGGCCGATCCCCTCGAAGCGATCAAAGAGGCCGATCCCCTCGAAGCGATCATTATCATCCCCATTTCTCCTCTTTTTTCCACGATAAGACTTTAGGATCTTATCAATTGGTATCAGAGCGACGATAAGACTTTAGGGTCTTATCATTTGGTATCAGAGCCTATGATAAGACCTTAGGGTCTTATCAGCACAATGCATGAAATTTTAAAATGATATATTATATTTGATCACTACGATGATGCACAATGCATGAAATTTTGAAATCATATATTATATTTGATCACTTAAATTCAAAAGTTATGATTCCTTTTGAATATAAGTTTGCCTTATCTCAATATGACATATAGATATGGGGGTTAAAGTTAACTCCGTCGGTTATTATCATCAAAAAAGAAGAGATTGTTGAATCTCAGATTTTGATGATGAAATCAATTAATGAATTAATGATCTAATCCATATATTGAGATAAGTAATGTAGGACTAACTACGATCGTGAAAAAGGTAAAACAATTAAAGAAGAATCAAATGTTGGGCTGGAGTCAAGTTCGGGCATCGGGCCAAAAGAATCAGGGGATATACCGAAGGTTCAAACGATGTATCGGAAGCTCACCGATAGTTCAACGGGGGTTGGTCGAAAGCTCATCGGAAGATCATCGAGAGTGTGTCGGAAGTTTCGTCGAGAGTTTGGATGAATAATTGACATGCCGGACTAGAATTGATTGCATTGTAATTGTCTGGTTAGGGTTTCAATTTGAGTTGGTTTCAGGAGAAATTTTACTAACTCAATTAGGGGCCAATTAGGCCCTAATCAAGGCTAAATTGGGCTGATTGAATAGCCAATTCAGTAACTTGGAGCCACGTCAGGTGGTGGCACCATCGGAGCTGGTGGTGGAACTGCTTGAGGCTCGGCCTCCCAAGTGGGTTGGGCGGTGGTACCCGTCAGTAGTTAATGCTGCCAAGCGGTGGTACCGCAGGAACTCAATCTCCGAGGCTCTGTCAGGCAATCGTATCCCCCAAACTGGGCGGTGGTACCACCTAGTGTCAATCTATAGGTAGTAGTACTGCCCAATACTGGGGGTGGTACCGCTAGTACCCCGAAAATCCGAGATGAGATTTTTTTGCTTCATTTATTGAGCTATTATGGCCTATAAATACCTCACTCTTTCGTGCATAAATGAGCAAGAAAATTGTTAACAAAAGTCTTAAGATTTTGGTTATAAAAGTGTTTAAAAAGTGCTAAGTGTCCTCCTCCTCCTTCTTTAGCTTTATGATCAATCTAAAAGAGGTGTGAGGCTTATAAAATGTTGTCTCCTAAACTTGTAAAATAGAGAAAGAGTTGCAAGAGGGTAGTTGGTCTTTGCCCATTGAAGAAAGACCGATAATGGATGCTAATGGCCTCAACGGAGAAGGAATCGAGAGTGGATATAGGTCACGACGACCGAACTACTATAAAATTAGTGTGTATTCTCTTCTTTGTTATTTACTTATTTTGTGACTACATTACATCTTCATCACTCTCCTATGAACATATTTAAGTGTGAACCTCTTTCCGATACAGTTTTATCGTACGAATTATCACGATCAACGTAATTCTCCAAAAGTACTATGTCACGATTGACACAGTTCTCCAAAAGCACTAATTCACCCCCTCTTAGTGCCGACTTCATCCTATCAATTAATACATTAGTATAAAATTTGATCAATTCAGAGGAAAACAATTGCTATATGTTTCTCTAGTATTATGAGTTTATGTAGAATTTTAGTCAATACATTACTATAAGTTTTTCCTCCTACATAATTGGTAATATACATTATGAGTGATTATTTTATGTTTATCCTTTTTCCTTTCATATTAGTCTTGTCCGTAGTGGATGAAGTGCAAAGTAGTGAACTAAATCATAAATGATAAAATATGTCTTGAATGATATATATGGTTGTATTGTCAACTCTTAAATTAAAAAAAGGATCCCTTTTAGATCTGCTTTTCTTTATTGTCTAAAACTATAATGACCTCTTCACATGTAAATTTTGTTTTAACTACATGTACACGTTCCCTTTTTTACATATATGTCTCATATTTAAATAAATCATTTTGTTTTTGTACCTTACCGTGTATGCATTATGTTTTAGCTTCCAGGTAAGTCTATGATTGCAACATAGCTGTAATAACCTTGATTACTAGAATCATCATTATTTTTGATACCTTTATATGGTAATAATTTATGAACTATAGTACAGCTACTATGCCCAAATGTGCTCATTAATATAGCATACCATGATGAGGAAATTGAAACCTAACGAAGGTAGTTTAATTCTTCTGACGAGGAAATAATACTCCTTAAATTGCACTAAAAGGAAAATATATTGTAGAAAACTTGTATTAAGAATTTTATTCAAAAGGTTTGAGCCTCGACTATTTGATTTTGTATCTTTTATTGATTTTTTATCTAATTCTAAGTAGTTGTCTAGTAAATAAGTTTTCTATTTGATTTTTTATTTTTATTGATAAAAGATTATGATAGAGATGTTAGAAAATAAATAGATAAACAAGTTGTAGAAGTAGTTGATAGTTATTAACATATCCTCATTCCTTTTATACAAGTTAAAAGGGAGAATTTTCCTCAACAGATTAGAGGATTTCCCTCAACAGAGTAGAGAGATTTCCTCAAACAGTTAGGAAATCTCATCTACTTATCATGCCCCCGCAAGATGGTGCTCCGATCAAGGAGGCCAATCTTGGACTGATGTAATGCAAAAAGTTTACGAGCTAGAGGCTTCGTAAATGAGTCGGCCAATTGATCAGCCGTATGAACATGAGAAACACGAAGTTGACGGCGGATAACTTGATCGCGTACAAAGTGGAAATAAATAGCAATATGTTTCATGCGGGAGTGGAATACCGGATTAGCGCACAGATAGGTAGCTCCAATGTTATCACAATATATTGTAGGGGTGGAATCGATGTTGAGTTCCTGGAGTAGATTCGTGATCCAATTGAGTTCTGCAGTGGTAGCAGCAATGGCATGGTATTCAGCTTCAGTTGTAGACCGAGCAACTGTCTTTTGCTTCTTAGAACTCCAGCTGATTGGATGAGCACCAAGGAAGATAATATACCCTGATGTGGATGTTCTATCATCAAGGTTACCTGCCCAATCAGCATCGGCAAAGGCATGAAGACAAAGTGGAGAGTGTTTACGAAAAAAGAGTCCATGATTTAAGGTCCCTTTAAGATATCGTAGAAGTCTCTTGACCGCAGACTAGTGTAGAGTAGATAGTTGATGCATAAACTGTGATAATTTGTTGACAGCAAATGAGATGTCTGGACGCGTGAGAGCTAAGTATTGTAAAGAGCCAACAACTTGGCGGTATTGAGTGGGTTCTGTAGCAGGACTTCCATCCGATAATTTGAGAGAACCACTAGTAGAGATGGGGGTTGTAACTGCATTTGCATCCTGCATGTTTGTCTTTAATAACAAATATTGAATGTACTTGCGTTGTGATAAAAAGAGACCGGAAGATGTGAAGGTAGCTTCGACGCCCAGAAAGTAGCTCAAGGGTCCGAGATCCTTAAGCGAGAATCGAGCTGCCAGCTGTTTGATGAACGCTTGGATGCTGATGGGATTGTTGCCTGTGACAATAATATCATCCACATATACCAGAATATACATTGTGTTTCCATGATAATGTCGCAGAAACAACGAAGTGTCAGATTTGGAGTTAAGAAAGCCGACAGAAATAAAAAATGAGCTAAGTTCAGTGTACCAAGCTCTCGGAGCCTGACGAAGTCCATAAATGGCTTTCCGAAGTTTGCAAACATGCTGTGGATACTGAGGATGAGTAAAACCGGGGGGTTGTTGCATAAAAACATCTTCGGATAGAGATCCCTGTAGAAATGCATTATTAACATCTAATTGTCGTAATTGCCAGCCTTTAGTGGTAGCCAGACTCAAGATGAGCCGGATTGTAGTGGGTTTAATAACAGGACTAAACGTCTTAGTGAAATCAACCCCAGGTCGTTGATGAAACCCTTTGGCGACCAAGCGTGCCTTATATCGGGCAACAGAGCCATCTGGGTTTCGCTTAATTCTAAAGACCCACTTACACCCGATGATGTTTTGTGAAGGATGGAAAGGAATGAGATCCCACGTTGAATTATGAAGGAGGGCATTATATTCCTCACTCATGGTAGTACGCCAATGTGGAGATTTTTGGGCTTGAGTAAAGGTGGTGGGTTTAACGTTGGGGGATGAGGAATTCATGATAGCTTGAAGGTTAAGTACCTGACGAGGTTTAAAAATACCATGCTTAGAGCGAGTGGTCATAGGATGATTAGAGACGATAGGATTGGGAGGTGATGTTGGGTGAGGATCTGTGGCATAAGTCGGGTCAAGTGGAGACACGTCAGGGGCACTTGGGCAAGAAGGAGATAAAGAGGATGGTTGTGTCTCAGAACATATTGCCCCATCAATTGGGGAAGAGTGGAGTGGAGTAGAAACGGGCAAGTGTTGAACTAGAGTGATATAGTGCGGATCAGGAGGGGAGGAAGTAGACGAAGTCATGGGAGGCTCGTCCGATTGGACCGAAGGTATACCCCAGTGAGATAGTGAAGTGGTCTGTATGGCAGGATATGGAAGGGTTTGGAAAGGAAAGTTAGACTCAACAAAGACAACGTGACGTGATATGAAGATTTTATGAGTGTGGAGATTATAGCAACGGAAAGCATTATGTTCAAGTGAGTAACCAATAAAGACACAAGGAGTAGATCGGGATGTTAACTTATGAGAGGCATAGGGACGTAACCAAGGATAACATAAACAACCGAACACTCGGAGTTTACGAAGGTTAGGGGGTTTGTGAAATAGTGTGTCAAAGGGAGACCGGTATTGTAGAACTGGTGTAGGCATTCGATTAATTAGGTAGACAGCAGTTTGAAAGGCTGCTGTCCAAAAAGTTGAAGGCATGGAAGCCTGATGTAGAAGTGTGAGTCCAGTTTCTACTATATGCCGATGATTGCGTTCGGCAGAACCAACTAGTTGAGGAGTATGTGGGGGAGACTTGAGGTGTTGAATGCCACAAGCTGAGAGATGGGATGCCAGGGCTTGATATTCACCACCACCATCAGAGTAGACTGTCTTAATGGTAGACTGAAAATAGTTTTCGACCAACTTCTGAAAAGTGGAAAAAATGCGAGAAACGTCAGATTTATGGGAAAGAGGATATATCCATGTATACTTAGAGAAGTGATCTACAAAAATAACATAAAATCGGAACTTATCAAAAGATAAGATTGGAGCAGGACCCCAAACATCAGTATATATAATTTCAAAAGGTTTAGAAGAGGAAATGGAAGATGAGCCAAAAGGCTGCCGATGACTCTTATTACTAAGACAAGCATCACAATGCATTATAGAATTAGTGGACTTAAAAAGAGGAAGAGAGTGACGAGATAATAATTTCTGCTGAATAAAGGACGAGGGATGACCAAGCCGACGATGCCACACATCAATTGGAGCCGCAACAGAAGAATGAATAGTGGGCTGGGTTATTCGAGAGGTTGACGGCCATTCGTAAATGTTGTCTTTATTCGGGCCTTGGACCAATGATGCCCCCGTGCTCAAGTCCTTAACAAGAAAAGAATCAGGAAAGAATTCAATGGAAGTATTGTTATGTTTGCAAAATTGAGAAACAGAAATGAGGTTGCGTTTAATATGAGGATCACATAAAACATCATCGAGCGTAAATGTATTAGAGTCAGAATTAAGTGTTGTGGAACCAGTATGAGTTATAGGAAGTCCTTTACCATCACCGATGATGATATCTTCATCGCCGCCATAGGGATTGTGAAGAGACAAATTCTGAAGATCAGCGGTGATGTGATGAGAGGCACCAGAGTCGACAATCCAGTTGGACTGGCTAGGTGTCGGAGAAGTTAGGAGATTTGCCTGAGGCCAGTGTGACGGAGCAGGGAGGCGGGGACGAGACCGACAAACTTTAGCGGAGTGGCCGACTTTGTCACACAGTTGGAAAACGACCCGTCTTTGATGGCTCGGTAGGGCAGGACGCCAAGACGGATGATGGTTGGAGTTGCCACTTTGCGAGAAGTGATGACTAGGAGGATAGGAGGGGTGTTGCATGGAACTCACAGAATCAAGAGGTGCATTAGCCAAACCTTGGGTGATGTTCGGCGAGTACCGAGTGCTCTTCCGTTTAGACTTATGACTGACTTGAGCAGTGACAGTTGATCCAGGTAGTTTGTCCGCACGCTTCAAGTACATCTCGTAGTCAGTCAGCTTATCATAAAGATCTTCAAAAGAGACTGGCGAGTCGCGTGCCCGAATTGCAGCAGCCAATTCCTTGTAGTCGGTGTCGAGACCATTGAGGGTATGAATGACAACCTCTTCGTCACATAGGGAATGACCTATTAAGGCCAAGTCATCAATGATAACCTTGATGTGTTGTAGATAATCAGAGATACTACTTCCCTCTTGTTTTGTCACCATAAGCTTGGATAGAAGACTGAGCTTGCGAGTACGCGAATGATTTGCCAGGGTGGTTTGTAATGTAGACCATGCATCAGCAGCTGTCACACATGAAGATATCAAGGGAGCAACAGATCCAGCAACTGAAGCTTGAATGGCTTGGAGGATGAGACGATCTTGACGTAGCCACAGTTTGTGAGCTGGATTGGGTACTGGACTGGGATCGCCGGGGATGTTGAGCATGGCCGGAGGACATCTGAAAGAGCCATCAATGTAACCTAGCAAGTCGTATCCAAATAAAAGATTAGAAAATTGAGCTCGCCAGGACGCATAGTTGCCACCCTTTGATAACTTAAAGGGTATCAGCGTGGCAGCATTGATGGAGATAAGCCCTGTAGAAGAACAAGAAGTGGGAGTCCCTATAGGAACTGAAACATCAGAAGAAGTGAACGAAGACATTTTTTTTTTTCTTCGTTTTTTTTTTTTTTTTTTTTTTTTTTTTTTTTTTTTTTTTTTTTTTTTTTTTTTTTTTTTAAGAAGAAGTGGAGAATGAAGGAGGGGGCTGCTGCTATAGATTGCTGCAGCAGATTGGGCAATCTACAACAGTGCCCAAAGTTGTCGGCAGCTGCTGTGGATTGCTGCTAGCTGCAGCAGATTGTAGAGGCTGCAGTTTGCCGAAAGATGACCGCGAAAACTGCAGCGATTCTCAAGATTGTGGTTCGCTGCTGTTGATTGCTGCTTGCTGCAGCAGATTGTAGAGGCTGCAGTTCACCGGAAGATGGCTGCGAAAACTGTAGCGGTACTCAAGACTGCGGTTCGCCGGGAAATGGCCGCGAAAATCTGCAGTGTTACTCAAGGAAACTACAGTGAGAGAAATCTACAGCAATTAGATGTAGACTATGGTTCGCTGCTGTGGATTGCTGCTTGCTGCAGCGAATTGGAGAGACTGCAGTTCGCCGGAAGATAGCTGCGAAAACTGCAACGGTACTCAAGACTGCGGTTCGCCGGGAAATGGCCGCGAAAATCTGCAGTGTTACTCAAGGAAACTGCAGTGAGAGAAATCTGCAGCAATTAGATGTATAGAGAAAAGTGACAGCGAAAGCTACTGTGGTAGAGGAAGGAAGATGCAGCAGTTGCGGTTGCTGCTGGCTGGGAAGCGGCCGCGATAGCGAAGGAGGAAGATGCAGCAGCCGTCGTTAAGCAAGGAAGACTGAGCGAGGAAGACACCATCGTTCGCCGTTCATAGCTATTGAGGAGGAGGACACCACCGTTAAGGAGGCGCCGCTGTGTAGAGGGAAGCGGCAGCGAAGGCTGCTGTGGTAGAGGAAGATGCAGCAGTTGCGACTACTGCTGGCCGGGAAGCGAGGAAGACACCGCTGTTCGCCGTTCACAGCTATTGAGGAGGCAGTGAGAGAATGTTTTCCTCCTTGCGTGACGACGACGGAGAGTGTCTGCTGTAGGCAGCAAATAGGAGAGGGAGCAAGGCCGGCGAAGAAAAGCAAGATCGGCGATGAAGAAAGAGAAGAAGTGGATGAGCAGAGCCAAGACGATGCTCGTTACTGGCTCTGAATCCCTGTCTTGTGCTTCTTCAATGACTCCGCTTGAGGCAGCATGTTACTGTGGCCGTTTGGCCGCTTGGCTAACACACGACGATACTGTTGTCGCCAAGGAGGAACTGCTCTGATACCATGTTAGAAAATAAATAGATAAACAAGTTGTAGAAGTAGTTGATAGTTATTAACATATCCTCCTTCCTTTTATACAGGTTAGAAGGGAGAATTTTCCTCAACAGATTAGAGGATTTCCCTCAACAGAGTAGAGAGATTTCCTAAAACAGTTAGGAAATCTCATCTACTTATCAAGAGACGCATATGGAATAACTTCTTTGCTTCTTTATATCCTTAACCAATAATAAATTTGATGATCAATCATAGATTTGAAGAGCTGATCTGATTTGAGTGCATGATTGATAAAACTTTCTTCATCAAAATCTATATAAATACTTATCTCCTCCATAAATAAAATCAATTATTTTCATAATCTATTTCTCAATTCAATATTCATTACGATGATTATTTTGAAGTGGGTGGACAAAGAAATTATCTAGTTTTTCTATGCTCTGCTGTACAAAAACTGTTAGGAGGCAACACAGTTGCTGTTTTGAGAGTTATTGTCGTGCAGACTTCTAAACCAAATTGACATTTTATTGCTGCTTCATAATATTATGTTCGAGATCAAAGTGTGACATAAAATCGAAAAAGGAATCGATGTCAAAAAGGAAAGATCTACATATAATAAGTTTGGTTACACTATAGAATGATCAGTAACTTGAGTGCTTGAGTGATAAACTACAATGGTGTTTTGCTGCTTGCATCACTTCTTCGATACGAAAATCACATAAATCTCCATTTTGGTCTTAATATCATGTAAAAATTGATCGTGCATTATTCTTTATTGAAGTTTCACATCATTATTATTATGTGTTAGTCATGCTATTCTGTTCTTCTTGGCATATATGATTTTGACACTCCAATGCCATAGGCTACTTGCATGCTATGACAAAGTTGTTTCGATCCTGTTTATTTATTTATTTTTATCTTGGTTAAATGCACCTAATGCAAGTTCAATATATTACTCATTTTCATTTTTGATAATGGATACAATGCTTATCTTATGTACTCTCCTAACTTTGTGAGACTTTACACTGCATTTTTCGATCATATGTCATGATGTTCTTATGGTATTCTTTGCCAAACTTAAAAGGTGCATATTTTCTTATCTTAAGTTTCTGAGCACAATGTTTCATAGATTTAAGTTTCTATAAAAAATTTATGTTGTGTAATATTTATAATCTCTTAATCTAAAGCAAAGTAACGCTGATAATTGACATATAATACTATAATGGGTCGAAAGGGATATGTTAAACTTATAATGGGTCTTTCAATAGTAGAATTTAACATTTGTGATAGAAGATCTCTTGAAGTGAGTGAGTTTAATATGATACTAAGTTGATTGGTTGACCATAATGATATATAAAGAAGAAATAAATTTTATATATAAATAAATATAAGCATACCATAATACGAAATTAAATAAAAATCACAATAAAATATGATACCAAGATTTATGTGAAAAATCTCCCCAATGTGAAGAGTAAATATACAAATTTTAAGATCTTTTGCCTAAAACCCAAGTAACAATATCAAGAGAATAACTTGGATATAAGGATTACGTCACTATATATAATATCCAAATTCTCCCTAAGTAATCACAATAAGAATCTACTATAGATATGATCTAACATAAGATGAGAAAACTGTTTGGATGATTGAGAACAGTCTCTCTACATTATCCTTATTTTCTTCCATTTCTTTCTCTTGTTTTTCTATCATTTTCTCCTCTTTTTTTGAATCAAGTTGCTTCTGTAGTTTTCTGCCTTGTTGCCTCACTGTAGTTTTTCCTCCTATTTTTGCAGCCACCACAACTCCCTTATTAGATCTAGGGATAGGTTATGGGCTGAATTCGCCGGCTGTCAGCCCAACAACCTCCCCCTTCAGCCTATAAGGGAGGTTGTCCCACGACTCCTCAATATGAAGCCATGCCGATTAGCTGTCGACATACGTCCTATCTTTTTTTGGTAAAGTCTTTATCAACATATCTGCTTCGTTGTCATCTATGTGAATTTTTTGAAGTTGCAACTACTTCTCTTCAAGTACATTTCGAATCCAATGGTATCTGACATCTATATACTTTAACTTGGAATGAAATGTTAGGTTTTTACACAAATGGATTACACTCTAGCTGTCATAATTCACCATGTAGTTTTTCTATTTCAGTCCCAATTCTTGTAATAATTTTTCATCTATGACATTTCTTTGCAAACCTCTATAGCAACAATATATTCTACCTCCATGGTGGAGAGAGAAATATACCTTTCCAATCTGGATTACCATGACATAGCTCCCCCAAAATTAAGTACAAAACATAATGTGGATTTTCTTGTATCTATATTTTATGTCATATCTACTTTTGTGTAACCTGTCAACACATGTGGTCTACCTCCAAAGTTTAAACAAACCTTAGAACTCTCTCTGAGATATCTAAATATCCATTTCACAACTACTGAGTGCTCTTTGCCTAGATTTGTAAGAAATCTGCTAGTAACACTTACTACATATGCGATGTCTGACCTTGTATATACTATTGCATACATTAAACTTTCAACTACTGAAGCATAAGGAACTTTTTGCATTTTCTCCTTCTCCCCATTACTTGACGGAGTCTGTTCTGAGCACAACTTAAAGTGACCTGCAAGAGGATAACCAATTGGCTTGGCATTGCTTATGCTTAATCTTTCCAATACCTTTTCAATGTATTTCTCCTATGACAATCAAATATTCTTATTTTTTCTATCATAAGAAATCTACATACCTAGTATTTGCTTTGCTGGCCCCATATCCTTCATTACAAAAGATTCACTCAGTTTCTTCTTCAACCTGTTAATTATAGATATATCTTTCCCAAGGATAAACATGTTATCAATATAAAGTAAGAGAATAATAAAATCCTCACTAAACAGTTTGATATACATACAATGATATGAAGTTGTTCTTTTATATCCATTTTTAGTCATAATTGAATTAAACTTTTTGTACCATTGTCTTAGAGCTTGCTTCAGCCCATATAAGCACTTCTTCAACTTGTAGACAAAGTTTTCTTTATCTTTGAATTTGAAGCCTTCTGGTTGCTCCATATAAATTTCCTCCTCCAAATCATCATGAAGGAAAGCTGTCTTCACATCTAACTGCTCAACCTCTAAGTCCTAGCTAGTAGCAATACTAAGAACAACAAGAATAGAAGATATTTTAATAATAGGAGAAAAAAATCTCTTCCAAGTCAATACATTTCTTTTGACCAAAGTCTTTCATAACCAATCTAGCTTTATACTTTGGTTGAAAATAATATTCGGAGTCTTTAACCTAAAAACTCACTTGTTCTTCAATGCCTTCATTTCCTTTGGTAGTTGTACTAAATTATAAGTGTAGTTCTTCTGAAGAGCATTCATCTTTTCCTGCATAGCAACTAACCATTTCTTTTTCTGCTCATTTTCAACTGCTTCCTGATAACTCTCTAGTTCAGCTGCATCAGTAAACATTACATACTCATATGTAGAGTATCTTTTGAAAGGTTGACGTTGTCTAGAAGATCTTCTCAACTGAGGTTATGCGGGAAGTTTCTCTCTAACTTCTTCTTATTCAATATGTCCTGTAGGTAGATCAATATCGGGCACTACACTATCTTCCTACACATCTCCCCCATCACCTTGATATATTGGAGGAGTAATAGGGTCACAATCTGCTAATTTTTTACAGAAGTCTTGGCTGATGCCCTCTTCTTCAAATCCTTAGAGGTTTGATCCCCAAAGAAGACCACATCTCTACTTCTAAACACTTTCTGCTTTTTTGGATCTGAAAGCCTATAACTAAACTTATCATATGAGTAGCCAAGAAAAATATATTATTTAGTCTTACCATCCTACTTGGACCTTTAATTGTTTGGAATATGTGCAAATGTACGATAACCAAACACTTTCAAATGCTTGTAGGACACATCTTTCCCTGACCATATATGCTCTACAGTATCACCATCTAGGGTTGTACATGGTGACAAATTGATCACATTAACTACAGTCCTCAAAGCCTCATCCCAAAACTTTTTGGGTAGCTTGGCCTGAAAGTATACATATGATCTTTTCCCTGATTGTGTGATTCATCCTTTCTACAACAGCATTATACTGAAATGTACTAGGAACTATCATCGTATGTTGGATATCATGTGACCAGCAATAATCATTAAACAATCCTATGTACTCACTATCATTATTTGATCTTATGCATTTTAATTGTATTTTTGTCTCCCTTTCAACTCTTGCATGAAACTCTTCGAAGATATTAATAACATGATCTTTGGTCTTTATAGCATAGGCCTAAACTTTCTTGAAAAAATCATTTATAAAAGTGACAAAATAAAGTGCCATACTAATACTAGGAATATTAACAGATCCACAATGAGTTTTTGTCCTCAAAGGACCATATACATCTTTATAAATACGGTATGAGACATGTATTTTTCTAGATAAAGCAGGACTAACAAATGAAACTCTATGTTGTTTACCAATCAAATAATCAATACAAGGGTTCAGATGTGTACCTCTGAGGTCTGGCAATACCTCTCTTTTGGAAAGAGCTTGTAGCTCATTCTTGCTCATATGTCCTAATCGCCTATGCCATAACTCTATGCTGAAGTCTTTCTCTATAGCATTTAATTGCTCACCATAAGATTTGGCCTGCAACTTGTATAAGGTGTGACATTTCTTTCTACTAGCTATAACAATAGAACCCTTATTGAACTTCTATTGCTTTCTGTGAAATCAGCTATCATAGTCTTCATCATCTAGCCTTCCAACTAAAATTAAATTCAGCCTCAAGTCAACCACATGCCTCACATCCTTAAGCACAAACTTACAATCAAGGTTAGTATTTATATGGATATCACTTATGCCAATGATATCTGTCATGTCACAGTTGCCCATCTTGACAACACCAAAATTTTCAAACATTAAGGTAGCAAAAAACTCCCTCCGTGGTGTAGCATGATAAAAAACACCTATATTAGTCACCCACTCAAGATCTTAAAATATACAAGAAAAAATATCATCATAAGGAGACAAAATCAAATAATCACCACCCTGCACTATAGTTGTAGTATTATCTTTTGACTTTGTAGACTCCACTTCTTTTCCCTTTTTCTTCCTCTTCTTAGGTTTTTCTTAGGTTGCTTGTATTGGTTATTGTAATATTCATTCTCACCACAGTTATAGCAAACAATATCTTTTCTTGATCTTGACTTACTTCCACCTATACGTAAATTGCTTCTATCATTGGACTTTGACCTTCTTTTGTTTTCTAAGATAAGTATATGTGAATCATTCTGAGATGTTGCTAAATTCTTTCTTCTCAACTCCTCATTCAACAAAGTGCTTGTTACTTAACTCATAGTGATAATACCATCTGACACAGAATTACTAAGGGAAACCACTAATGTCTCCCAACTTTCTAATAAAGAGTTAAGAAGTAACAATACATATAACTCATCATCAAGAGACATTTTCATAGAGGATAACTGGTTAATAATACTTTGCATTTCATTCAAATGCTCAGCAATACAAGCACCCTATTTATATTTCAGGTTTACAAGTTTTCTAATAAAAAACCTTTATTACCATTTGTTTTTCTTTCATAGAGTTTTTTAACTTTTTCCAAAGAGAATATATAGAACTTTCAGTAGAAACATGGTGAAATACACTGTTATCGAGCCACTGTCGAATAAACCCAACTGTTTTTTTATCTAACATCTTCCACTCATCATCTGTCATAGTTACGAACTTTGCACTATCCCCTACAAAGGTCCATACAAATCTTTATAATACGAGAGAACTTTTTTTTTTGTTTCCATATTATCCAATTGTTTTTATTCAAGAAACACTACCGACCTTTATGTTCGAATACAAAAAATTAAATCATCAAAACCGATACCATGCGATATAAAGAAGAACAAATCTCTCGATAGTCATTTATGGTTATTAATGTATAAACTTACAAAGACAAATATTATATTACGTGTGAATTAGTTGAAGTTGGATGAAAGGAACATAGTTTACTATGTAGTTCACTTCGATGCTTTAATCATTAAGAGAGATTAAATCCTTCGAAGGCACCTTACTGTTCATATAGTATATATACTTTACTAATTTATTTTAATGAACTTTAATTTTATTTTAAAGTTTTGTGAGAGATTATTAGAAATATAAAAAAACACTTATATAATCTATTTTTCATTTTACATTTATGTCATTGGAGTTAGTCCACAGGATATTTTTCATTATGCATCACTTATAGGGCACACATCGAGAATTTATTATGTTTAACCGTTCTAAAATTTCTTATTTAAATCATGTTTAACAATAAAAATTAGATTGATGTTGCTCACTCTTTATTAGAATCTTTCACGTATAGATTTCTTATTTTTTTTCTTAGATTTGATTATGATTTTTATTATCGTTGGTATAATCTTCGATCATCTCCATGATCACGTAGGAGATAATATCTCGATTACATCTTATGATGGTTTTCTCAATGAAACTTTTAAGAAGGTTGGGAATATATTTTTCGACAATGAATCATGCCTTTGAGTTTCTTCAGGTCCTTTCTTTAATTATATTTATAAATTATTCGATTAGATTCTTTATTAATTACTGTTGATATTTGCTATTTTTTAACAAAATATATAAAATAAAAATAATTGTTATGTCTATTAGAGTGTCATTAAATAGAGTTGTAGTGTTTTTACCACCCATACAAACATTTTATTAGACTATATAAAATATTATAACTCAAAATTAATGACTCAAACTACAGTACAAACGCATGATTTCAAACAAATATCTTATTGGTTTGAGAATAAAAACATAAAAAAAAATTTTGATTTATGTATTGGTTTCGAATAGGATTATAATATTTTCAGCATCTTAAAAAAAAAAAGGCTATATAAAAAAAATTATAATTGAGTGAAATTAAACAAATTAAAAAACAGGAGGCTGTGGATGTTATGTGAAGCGCAGATTCAGGATTAAAGAAAAATAAGAAAAGAAAATACAAAGGAGCACATCCAAATAAAAGCCAAAATGAGGATTTTCTCTGATAATTTGTCCCTAAAATTTTTATACAACCCTTTCCGTTGGCATCTGCCCTATTGAGTTATTAATCACTTAAAAAAATAGAAATATAATAAAGTATAATATGTTAATAGATTTTTGACGAGTTTTTAAAGAATATAAAAAAAAATTATGGAGAAATAAATGCAAGTTTTTCGACTAAAAATATAATGTCCATAAATGTGCGTTATATTTAACTTTAGAGAAATATATGCAAACATAAATTATGCAACCTTCCAATTGAAAAGCTGCATGGTGGGTATAGTTGACTGTGATGGTGAGATGGCCGACAACTCTATCTGATCTACCGATCATATAGTTTTATCGTTCGTCAAATATTCAATTGCTTATAAAAAAAAGTCTTAAACTTTTAAATTGATAATCATATTTTGAAGTTTATATGTGCAACTTATCAACTTTTAAATTATTAATATAATTAAGTGTTTACGTTATAAACACATTAATAGTGCATTTAATGTAAACAATAAATATATTTTGACCTTAGTTATTTTAAAGCTTGCACTAATTAATGCGCCTTCTAATACTATACATATAGGCCCTTCTCAAAACCAAATCTAAAACAAGATGCCTCGTTGATTTTGATGAGAGAAAAATATAAATCCAGCCATCACCATTAAACCCAACTAAGTTATCAAATACGATTTTGGTTCAACTCGATCTGATGTCTTAAATCATACAACTTAATACAATCGAATAATGTGTACTTTTTTCCATTGTTACAAAACTATTAGTTCGGCTCCCTAAAGATATCATCTAAATAATAATTTTGAAAGGGTTAAATATGGAAACTAATTATCAAGAATGAATAAAGGACATTTTTTTTCAGAAAATACCTATAATTTAGGTATTTCTCAATTGGTACTTCTCATTTTACTTTTTTTTTTCAAATGATATTCTTAATTTTAAAAATATTTATATTAATCTATTTTTTTATTTGTTATTATGTATTTGACTTGTTATAATGTTTTAGTTACGACAACAAGAACAATATTATATAATCTATTTGAAATCATTATGGTTGATCTAAATAAACTTTTAATATCAATTAAACTATCTACAAGTCTATACTGATAAAAAAAAATAAGTAAAAAATTTTGATAGAGAATTTTTTAAATATTTTTAAATTAAAAATATTATTTAAATTTTTAAAAATGCTTATTTTCTAGGAAAATCAGCCATTAATGAATTAAAATCCATTTTCTTGATGGGCCAGTGGTGCATATACTTCAATGCAATAAAAAAAATATATATATATATATATTCAGGAAATAATTGATTATATATAGATCATCAAATTTATCCATCTATCAATCTATCTTAAATTATAATTATCCATGACACAAAATCTAATAGGTCCATCATGCTAGGGTGGCAGCTAAACAAGGAAAATATTTTGGTGTGCAACCACTCAATCCCCGAGGCGCATGCAATCCATTATCTTGTTTTTTTAAAAAAACACAGGATTCTCTGCACCAGCGAGACGACCATCCACCGCGCTCCCTCCAACCACAGCTCGCCAGGTGTCGCCACCTTCCTCCTTCCTCCTTCCTCCCCTGGCGTCTCGAGCAGAGTGTTATCTCATACACCCCACTCGTGTCGCAGATCCCAACGTTGCGAACTCATCGGAAATGTAACTCTGGTCGAGCTAAGGAATCGAGTCTCGAGCAGCGGTGTTGCAAATCCAGAACAGGAAGAGAACAGGAGTCGAACTCGGCGGTGTGGAGATGACCGGATTAGATTCACAAGATCTCCCTTAGCCCTTCTCCAAGTCATCTCGTCTCGTAATGTGGCTCGATAAACCCACCCTTTTGTTCTCTTCTGCTCTCCCGCCCCTCGTCTCCACCTGACAGCAATCATGAGTCCTCTTCTGCTCCGCATTAACGTCTGGGTGTTAAAGCGGACATTGTTATCTGTTCTCCGGAACCCCCTGCGTTTTCTGCCTCCTCTCCCCCGCAGATGGCTGCTCCCCTCAACCCTCATGCGCCGGTTTACATTCCATCTTCCTTCTTCTCTCCGTTCGGAAGCTATTACTCCTCTCCTCTTCCTGCTAGTTATCATCACCCTGAAGATACTCCACCCTCTTGCCTTGCGTTCAACCAACCTCCGGTTCAGACTACTGGTTTCTTCGGTGCTGCCCCTCCGATGAATCCATTTCCTTTTTGTTACTACTCTCTTTCTCCTCATGCTCTTCCCCACAGCGCTTACCGTACTAGCTGGAAAGTGTTTGCTTGTGGTCAGATCCCTCCGATGCCCCTCCATGGCCCGAAAGCTCACGAGCGGGCTACTCTGACTCTTCTCAGCGAGGAAGAGGAGAGTGGGGGGAAGCCAGAAGAAAACCCTGCTCCACAAACTAAAGTGAAGGAAGAGGTGGAGAAGGGCGGTTGCAGAGCTGCTGACAAAGCTCGGATGGGCTTCAAGGGTTCTGGAGGCGGTGGTTCCTTTGTCTACAGAAGGAAAGCTGTCGCGCCGAGGAGAAGTGAGCGCAGAAAGGTTCAGGCGCTGAATAAGAAGGGGAGTGTAGAATTCGAGATCAAGAAGCTTGTGCGTGGTGCAAGTGAGTTACTGGATGACGGGAAAACCACGGTCATGATCAAGAACTTGCCCAACAAGTTCACGTACGTTGTATTCTATGATCCTAATAACCTGCTCTCATTACTAACGTGTCTGTAATCAACACAATTTCCTTTCTGTCAACTTGGGGACTCTCTCTCTCTCTCTCTTTCTTTTGGTAGCAAGGAGAAGCTATTAGGCATATTGGATAAGCACTGCTACGAAGAGAACCATAAGTTAAGCAACGATGGTGCTGAGAAGCTCTCGGAGTCGGGAGGTGGAGAAATGTCATCGGCCGCTTTTTCTGAGTTCGATTTCGTGTATCTGCCCATAGATTTCACGTACGTTTCTACGCTGTTTTCTTGCTCACTGCGGTTTGCACTGACTTAGCTAGGGTTTCCTGGTTCAAGTGAAAAGCCCATGTATATTTGTTTCTTGGTTCGTGTGGTTGCTTTCTTCTAGTTTCCGTTTGGTCTTCCTTATCTTAGTGGATCAATTGCCTGATTCCTTGGTTATATTTGATCGATATCGGGGAAAATGTTACTAGGACTGGCAGCAACATGGGCTATGCCTTCGTCAACTTCACCAGTGCAGTCGCTGCATGGAGGCTGTACAACTTTCTCCACAACTACGACTGGAAGTTCCACGGCTCTCGCAAGATATGTGAGGTCACATACGCCAGAATTCAGGTGATTTCAATGTTTATTTTTCTGATTCTTAATCCCATATAGCACCAGAAGATAATAATTGTATATGGCGCCTTCGAGTGAAAGGATGATTCAAGTATTAATCATCGCCATTTAACACTGCTATGTCATACCCTACAAACTCACGTTTACACTCAGTTGCAGTGTCTGACGTCATTATTTCGATCATTCTTGGGCACAGGGTTTGCCGGCGCTGCAGAAGCAGTTCAGGAATTCAACTTTTGTGTGCGGGAGTGATGACTTCCTTCCAGTGTGTTTCGTCCCGCCTCGCAATGGATACTGTCAGCCGTCGTTTCAGTTCTTGGGCCGGCGAGAACTTCCCCTTCACGCCGACCCCAAGGCATGAAGAGCGAAACAAACAAGAACGTAATGGCTAGGGTTTCTGGCTGTCTTTCTATTTGTCCATCCAACACAGGCTTGGAGGGATAGAAAGTGCATGCAAAAATAAACAGCCATGGATCGTCGTCTAAAGTAATCTGTAATATTTCCAATAGTATTGCGATAGAAAGGTAGTGTGGGGCTTGTTTTGGTGTCTGCAGTGTCTTTACGTTTCAGTTAGTGCAGATATCTTTAGCATTAGTGGTGTTCTCTGATCTCTGTATCTGTGATTTGTTTTGGTGGGGAAGAAGATGAAATGATGGCGTGGGAAAAGAGGCCCCAATAGGAGGGTGCGGTAGGACCTGTTCCCATTAATGGGATGGGAAGGTTGGAGGGTGAGGAAGCGTGAGATGGAGGGACGTACGTACCCTCTTGCCGCTCTGCAGCTGGGCCGCCGAGGGTTATGTGAAGAAGCTTTTCTGCTGCTTCTGTGAGGAGTGTCTGCTCTTATATGATTGACGTTTGATTAGACCTGACCAAAGCGTACACTACAATGTTAATGGTATGTGATGGGCAGCCCTACTCCTACGGGTCTCTGCAAGCATGAGGCGCCATGATCGGCCCTCTCTTGGGTTCTCTTCTGCATGTGATAATAGGGTGATAATAGGGTTCCTCAGAAGAGAAAAATATCCTTTTGCCTGCCTATTAGTGTGTTTTTCTTCTCAGTTCATCATGTGTGATTATTAGGTGGAGATCTGGCAATGTTAGTATAGTGAACAACTTATAACGTTGCCGTGGAAGTTCGTTCATCAAGCCAAATGATTCCAGCAGAAGCAGAAGAGAGAGGAAGAGGGCGAGCGGGGAGGATGGTTTATCAAGTACCTGTAAGTGTGCCAGTAACGTTAAGCTTCTGCTTCCTCTACCTTTTATCATCTTATGGAGTCTTTGGATCAAATTCATCCACCATTAAACTCTTATTATAGCGACTGCCGATGTTATAACCTACACCATCTGAATTTAATGGTGTAAGTAAGAATGTAAATGATTTCTTCAATCGAGTCGGACACGCTGAAAATTACTTATAATATTTGTGAGAAGAATCCGTATATTTCAACATTTATACAGCCGCAAGTCCAAAATGCATCTCCTCTTATGAGTTTACCCGCAAGGGTAAAACTCTACAGGAGTATCAAGTAAAATGGAGGCTGTGATATCCCGTATTTGATCTACATATATATATATGAGAACTGAAATATCGTCACGAGGAAGATGTAAAAGAGATATTGGACACTCTACAAAAGCATTTTAAATCCACTATAATTAGGACATACTTATAATAAATTAGAATCACACTCTCCAATTGATTTACCTAAGAATAAGTTTTCATTTTAAATCCACTATAATTAGGACATACTTAATAGAAGAAGGATATTTTATAAGAGAAAAATCTTAGGATGTATCATATAGACTAGTTTAGTAATATCCTCCCCAGGTCGATCGTCTGAAGAGAAACTAAATCCTAGATGGATTCTGTTCTTGGTCGAGAAGACAAAGGGATCCCCTATATTTTATTTTGTTCGTGAACCATAAAGATTATATGATTTTGCATGGCTCGATGGTTTTTATTTTATTTTATTAGATCAAAGAGGCAAAGAATTTTCTCGATGAATTATTCTAAGGTTTGAGATATTTGGACGTATTACATTTATGAATTATGATTCAAGATTGTTTTTTTTTAAGTTAAGATCTATAATTTGTATCTATGGGATCATCGAATACATTGCAAGTTTGCACGGTAGAGGTAGATACAGAGATGGGATTGAATAGAAACAAAAAAAAGAAAGGTGGGGTGTTTGGGGGAGCGGCGTGCCGCATGAGATCTTAGGTTCGCTGGCAGCTTTCGGCAACACCCCTTTATGGGGGATGAGGATCCTGCAAGGCTTGCCGCAGCGAGCAATCTGTAGGAAAAAGAGAAGGCTTGCTGGAGGATATGTGAGTTGCTGCAGCATACGAAGAGATGTGAGAGAGAGAGAGAGAGATGGTTGGAGGAAGAGCTTGTGATGGCGCACGGAATAGCGTGCCACCATGCAGCCCCGAGAAACAAGGACTAAAAAAAATAGAGGAAACTGTTGGGTCCAGCCCATAAGTGGGTTGAACAAATATGGATCATCAGTCCAAATCAAAGAAATCAAGAGGACAGCGTGTGCAATGAGAGTGCAGATTGTAGCGTGTGACGACGTGCAGATAAAAGATGAGAGAAAAATAGAAAGAGAAAGATTAAATTTTTGAGATTTTTGCTTCACGATCGGTGGCCAAATGTTGTCAGTTTTGGCCCAAATTTTATGTGGAGAATCCTTGCAGTAAACTCTACAATCATAACGGTGTTGATCTACAGTTTACCCTCTCTAAGATACTTTCCTATGATATCCATTCTGTGAGACCTAGAATTCTCTTTTGAGGAGATCCATCGTACACGATGAAGATATGTTATTCTTGAGTCAAGATCTATGATCTTGATGTTATTCTGATCCTCTAGTTATTCTAGAGAAGTCCTACTGTAAACATGTTATCATTGATAGTGGAAGTTTGAGGTGGACTACGGTCCTGTGATTTTTCCCACATTAGGTTTTCCACGTTAAAAGATTTGGTCTCACTGTGTGATTGATTTTTGCTCTATTGTTTATGCTGTGCTGGTTGATATTTTCATTTGGATATCAAGTTGGTATTTTGATGAGGAACCCATTTTGATACACAAAGAGGGGAAAGAATTATTCCGCTTTAACATGTTTCTTCCCAACAAGTGGTATCAGAGCAACAGGTTATTTGGTGCTAGTTTTTCTTGTGTGATTGAAATGGAGCAATCAGATGATATGATTAAATTGAACTCATCAAATTATTCAACTTGGAGGCGTATGATGGAAGATTTACTTTATTGCAAAGATTTGTATAAGCTCATCAAGGTTAAAGATAAACTTTCTACTGTGGATGATGAAGAATGAAAAGTTCAACATAGAAAAGCTATTGCCTATATTAGAAGATGGATAGATATAAACTTGCATTAGCATATTTCAGATGAAACTAGAGCTGATGTTGTTTGGCAAAGGTTAGAAAATCTCTTTACGAAAAAGACAGTGGGAAATAGAATTTCTCTCCTCAGAAGGCTTGTAAATTTGAAGTATAAAGATGGTGGTAACATTGTTGAGCACATAAGCCTATTTCAGAGTCTTGCAAACAAGTTGGTTGCTATGAAAATGAATATAGATGATGAGATGCAGGAATTATTACTTCTCAGCTCTTTACCAGAAAGTTGGGAAACGTATGTGGTGACTATTTGTAACTCCACGCCAGAGGGGACTCTAACCATAGATATGGTTAAAGACAGTTTGCTAAATGAAGATGCCAGAAGGAAAGAATAGGGTGAATCTTCTTCTGGGGCATTTGTTACTGAAAAACAAGAAAGACGTGAAAGAAGTCATAGCAGAAATCCATATGAATATAGAGGAAGATCTAAGTCTAGAAGAGATATCAAATGTTTTCACTGTAACAGGCCAGGTCACATGAAGAAAGAGTGTAGGTTTTGGAAGCGAGAACAGAATGAAATGAAGAAAAATGAGAAAAAGACAAATACAGTTGCTGCTGAAGGTAATATCACTATTGTCTGTGATGAAGGTTGTGTTAGTCTTGTAGCTCAGGACAGTAATTGAGTAATTGACTCTGGTGCTTCATTTCATGTCACTTCTCATGGTGATTTCTTTAGATCTTACACTGCTGGTGATTTTGGTAATGTCAGAATGGGAAACAATGGTACATCTAAGATTATGGGTATTGGAGATATTTGCTTGGAGACCAGTATTGGGAGCAAATTAATACTCAAAGATGTAAGGCATGTTCCAAATATTCGTCTTAACTTGATATCTACAGGTAGAGTTGATGATGAGGGCTTTGCACATTATTTTGGCGATAGTAAATGGAAACTCACTAAAGGTTCTCTAATTATGGCAAAAGGAAAGAAGATTAACTCTTTTTATGTCATGGAAGCTAAGTTACACAAAGGAGAGATTAATGCAATTCGAAAAGGTGAAAGTATAGATCTTTGGCATAAGAGGCTTGGACATATCAGCGAGAAGGGAATTCAAACTCTTGCTAGAAAGCAGTTCTTACCAGAGTTGCAAGGTACATCTCTTAAATCTTGTGATCATTGCTTAGTTGGAAAAACACATAGAGTTGCATTTCAGACATACCCATCATCTAGAAGATCAGATGTTATTGATTTAGTTCATACTGATGTCTATACTATACAAACTAGAACTCTTGGATGTGCTCTTTATTTTGTTACTTTTATTGATGACCATTCTAGAAAAGTTTGGGCTTTTGCTTTGAAATCTAAAGACCATGTACTCGATGCTTTCAAGGAGTTTCATGTCAGTGTTGAAAGAGAAACTGGTAGAAAACTAAAGTGTATTCGATTAGATAATGGTGGCGAGTACAGGGGTCCTTTTGAGAATTATTGCAGGTTTCATGGTATCAGGCTTGAGAAAACAATTCCTAAAACTCCTCAGCAGAATGGTGTGGCAGAAAGGATGAACAGAACCATTGAAGAAAGGATTAGGTGTATGCTTTCTCACGCCAAGTTACCGAAGTCATTTTAGGGGGAGGCTATGAGAACTATAGTTGACCTGATAAATTTTTCTCCATCAGTTTCTCTACAAGGTGATGTTCCAAAGAGAGTATGGAGAGGAAAAGATATATCTTATAATCATTTAAGAGTCTTTGGGTGTAAAGCATTTGTTTATATTCCCAAAGATGAGAGGTCCAAGCTTGATAATAAGGCAAAAGCATGTATCTTCTTGGGATATGGTCATGAAGAGTTTGGGTACAGATTATGGGATCCAGTGAACAAGAAGATTATTAGAAGCAGAGATGTTGTGTTTCTTGAAGACCAATTGTTTGATGATGGTGATAATATTGAGAAGCCAGAAACCTCTGTTTATATTCCTTGGAGTTTGGGTCCAATTCCTTCACCTATAGTTCATGATGATCATGGGGGAGATGAACAAGAAGATCATGGTGAGAATGTAAGTGATGATACACCTACAGTTGATGATGCTGAACCAACTGAACAAGCACCTCTACCACTAGTTGAGATTCCATTGAGAAGATCCACTAGAGAGCGACAACTCTCTACCAGATATCCTCCACATGAGTATGTTATGCTTACTGACGGGGGAGAGTCAGAAACTTACCAAGAAGCTATTCTACATGAGAATAAGAATGAGTGGGTTAAAGCCATGCAAGAAGAGATAAGATCTTTGCTTGAGAACCATACCTATGACTTGGTAAAGTTGTCTAAAGAGAAGAAAGCTCTCAAGAATAAGTGGGTTTATAAATTGAAGACTGAAAACAATAGCTCACAACAAAGATACAAGGCACGATTAATTGTGAAAGGATTCAATCAGAAGAAAGGTATTGACTTTGAAGAAATATTTTCTCCGGTTATAAAAATGTCCTCTATCCGAGTTGTTCTTGGTTTGGCTGCCCGCTTGAATTTAGAAGTTGAGCAACTTGATGTAAAAACAGTATTTTTTCATGGTGATTTAGAAGAAGAAATTTACATGGAGCAACTAGAAGGTTTCAAAGTCAAGCGAAAAGAAAATCTGGTATGTAAGCTTAAGAAAAGCTTATATGGACTCAAACAGGCACCTAGATAGTGGTATAAGAAGTTTAATTCCTTTATGATGAGCCAAGGGAATGATAGAACCACATCTGATCATTGTGTGTTTATGAAAAAATTTTCAGATGATGATTTTATTATTTTACTACTATATGTTGATGATATGCTGATTGTTGACCATGATGTTGGAAAAGTTGAAAAGCTTAAAAGAGAGCTAAGTAAGTCTTTTGCCATGAAAGACTTAGGATCGGTGAAACAAATACTTGGCATGAAGATTCTTCGTGATAGGAAGAAAAGAAAGATTTGGCTATCTCAAGAGACTTATATTGAAAAGGTTCTTGAAAGATTCAACATGAGTAAAGCCAAAGCAGTTTGTTCCCCACTTGCAGGTCATTTCAAGCTTAATTCGAAACAATGTCCTATAAGTGAGAAAGAAAAAAAAGAAATGTCCAGAGTGCCTTACTCATCTGCAGTATGCAGTTTGATATATGTTATGATTTGTACTAGGCCAGATATAGCTCATGCAGTTGGAGTTGTCAGCCGAATTCTCTCTAATCCTGGAAAGGAACATTGGGCAGTAGTGAAATGGATATTAAGATATCTAAGAGGTACTTCCAGGTTGTGTTTATGTTTTGACAGTGATGAACCTATGTTAGAAGGCTACACAGATGCAGACATGGTAGGTGATACTGATTCCAGGAAGTCCACTTCAGGATTCTTGATGACATTTGCAGGAGGAGTAGTCTCTTGGTAGTCTAAGTTACAGAAGTGTGTTGCTCTATCAACCACAACAGCAGAATACATAGCAGTTACTAAAGCCTATAAGGAAACTTTATGGATGAAAAAGTTTCTACAGGAATTGGGCTTGAAATATGAAGTATATACTGTTTACTATGACAGTCAGAGCGTCATTCACCTCTCTAAGAATTCAATATACCATTCTAGATCCAAGCATATTGATGTGAGATATCACTGGATTCATGATGTGCTTGAGATGAAAGAATTACAGTTGGAAAAGGTGCATACCAATGAGAATGGTTCAGATATGTTGACAAAGTCTTTACTTAAGGAGAAGCTTGAAGTATGTAGGCGAAGAGCGGGCTTGGTACAGCCCACCATATGAGCTGGAGGGGGAGAATTGTTGGGTCCAGCCCATATGTGGGCTTGGATAAATTTGGGCCATCAGCCCAAATCAAAGAAATCAAGAGAAAAAGGGCAAAATTGAGTGAGAGGGTAGCGTGTGCAGTGCGCAGTGAGGGTGCAGATTGTAGCGTGCGGCGACGTGCAGATAAAAGAGGAGAGAAAAATAGAGAGAGAAAGATTAGGTTTATGAGATTTCTGCTTCACGATCGGTGGCCAAACATTGTCAGTTTTGGCCCAAATTTTATGTGGAGAATTCTTGCAGTAAACTCTACAATCCTAACGGTGTTGATCTACAGTTTACCCTCTCTAAGGTACTTTCCTGTGATATCCACTCTGTGAGATCTAGAATTCTCTTTTGAGGAGATCCATCGTACATGATGAAGATACGTTATTCTTGAGCCAAGATCTATGATCTTGATGTTATTATGATCCTCTAGTTATTCTAGAGAAGACCTACTATAAACATGTTATCATTAATAGTGGAAGTTTGAGGTGGACTACGATCCCGTGGTTTTTCCCACATTGGGTTTTCCACGTTAAAGGATTTGGTCTCACTGTGTGATTGATTTTTGCTCTATCATGATGAGGAACCCATTTTGATACACAAAGAGGGAAAAAAATTATTCCGCTTTAACATGTTTCTTCCCAACAGAAACTATAGAAGAAAATTGAAAAAAACAAAAGAAAGATCTTTGTTGCCGAAAGTGATATGATGCTATGCAACATTAAGAGCAAGTGAACAGTTAAAGAAAAAGGAGAAAAAAAAACAGAAGGAAAATAAGAAATAATTAATTTTTTTATTAATATATTAATTAGATTATGCTTGCATGATACATTAGATTCTAAGAATTTATATGTGATTTTAATTTGTATTCTTCATATGATTTAGGAAAATATGATAGAGTTTCAGTTTTAATAGTCAAGATAAAGGTAAGTATTGGAACGACTTCGTTTAGCCTGTTTTCAAAATAATGATATATATGTTATTGACTTGTATGATTTTTGATTGATCTATGAATGCTTTGTTATTCAAAAATATTAAAAACATATCTCTATATAGCAAATTATTAGGGTTTGATTTGGTTGTTCGAGCTTGAAGCCAAGCAAGATTCAACCAAGTCCTTTTTTCAGGCTAATATCAAGGTAAGCTCATTTGTAAGTGGTCCATCTCTTGTAAAAACTACGTCGAGGGCCCTTTTAACAATGCTTTCTTGATAATCAAGTTAACTGATTAGTCAGATAGGTTAGACAAGTCAAACTTGAAAGTCATTTTGTCTTTAGATGTACTTGGACACCCCTTTTATAGTAGAGACGTGAGCCTATTGAGTAGTGGAAGTATCAAGCTTGACCGCACTCGAAATGGTGAGTGAATAGTTGAGTAATGGAAGCATCAAACTTGGCCCCTATAAATACTAACTTATGGCAACACTTGTTCTTCACATCTACTTGCAAATCGGACCTCCTCAGACATCAGACTCGGTGCCAAGAACTCCAACAATCATAGGTCTAAAATGTCATCCTCCTACTACTCAAAATCGAATATAATATCGATCTTATCGTCACCTTAGATGTCGGTAGTGGAATTTTCACCTTTTGAAGGAGCTAAATCAGTTGTGTTGATGGAGGCTACCCCTTGGAGTTGAATCTATCTCATAGTATGACTTTGCAACCTCTAGTTAAGTCCTTCAACTTAGACTTAATTATAGAGTTTTCCAATCTAGAGATTCTCCGAGAGACCTATCATATATCGACTGAGTTCAAGATGATGCTAGCTTAATCGGTTGATTGACCTTATGTGCCACGTCATATGTTTTGCACATCCTCATGTGGGAGGCAGACTTCACTTTCTCCTTTATCCATATTTTGTATAGGCTTTTAACTTTTGGAAGTTCTCTCCTACTCAAATGACATCAAATTCTTGACGCTTTCTCACGGCGTTTATCGAGGAATGTGGAGGGATTCACATTACCCCAATGCTGACCCTTCTATTTGCCTACTATAGCTTGTGCTTCACTAGGTCAACATACTTTCTCTTTTCTCGACTAGGATATCAGGTTCATGGGGTTTTAATCTCCTAAAAGGGTTGGAAAAGAATGTACTTTTTTATTCTTTAGAGGAATGGGTGGCTGATTGACTTAAGTTGGTCCTCCTTAAAATTTTCCAACGTAGCCCCAAGGTTGCATGGGTTGAAAAAAGAGAGTATAGAAGACTTGCACTGGCTCTATCCAAGTCTATGCCATCCTTCAAATTAGCGAGCAATGGCTCATTACAGTTGGACTCAACCCTGCTCCTTAGAATAAGCTATTTATAGCTTTGCTAGGTTGACTTTTTCGACATTGTTGACCTCTGTTTTTTTTGTTGTTGGGAAACCTTAGGAGAGCATCACATGTGCAGCGAAAAATAAAACAAAATCGATTTCTCAAAACAAAGACATCAGATCACCACGTGATGACCTGGAGTATAAAATTCGAAATGATATAACTATATCAAGTGGTTGAGACATTCTTATCTAGGAGAGATCGTATATCCTAAATCGTAGATATTGGTTTATGGGATGAATGAGTTCTTGCAAACTTCTCTTTACTAGTAATCTACATAGCAGATGCAGTGACGATGCACCTCCTAACGTAACAGGTTCTCTCATGATCACGCACCACCACGCAGCAACAGTCAAGAGAGGGGCCGATTCTCTTATTGTCCTCTCATACTAGGGAGGGACTTATGGTTGAGAGAAAGATGAGGAGGAGGAGATAGGAGGTTGATAGCTATAGGTCTAGCCTTATGACTCATGAAACCCCAACCTATTTATAAAGGGTTCTTATTGCTAACCCTAATGCATCTATCTTAATGGATATTGGATCCTCATCCAATAACTATTAGCTTAATGGATATTAGATCCTTATCCAATAACCATTCTAAGCTCTATTGGGTCTCATCTGATAAATCCACTAAAATAGGGGCTTATTGGATATCCCATATTCAATTTTTTTTTCGTCACACTGTTTACCATATATGTGTGACTCTCTAGGCCCAATACTAAGCTGGCCATGGGTTGCAATTGTTAGAACTCCTTCTGACTTAGTAAATTATTATCCCCATAATAATTCACTCAACGCATCAACTATGGACATACTATGCCACTATACCATAGTCCCCAAATAGTATCTAATCCATTTGACCTACTTACCCTCAATTACATTGTATCTATAGTCTCTTATCCATATAATATCCCAGAGACCGTATACCAGATATGGTATTGTCAAGCCCATATGGAATCCATTCGAGTCTCACTCTTATCGAAATCTTTTGGAGAACTCTCTTAATTCGACTTTTACTCTTATCATATTCTTTCAATCCAATTGACTCTAACCAGGGATTTGCTTAAGTGAGAATACACAAGATATTCCTCTTATGATTCTGAGAGTAGATAATCCTCTATCGATACCCAATTGTTTTCGTAAGATTGGTTGTCCATTCCCAATGACCGTTTGTACTAGATTTGAAATCTCCAAATTTATAAGTCCGGTATCAAAAAATAGAGTACTTAAATAAGATATCCTTGGTCTCTCAAGTCTAAGAATCAAACATACAACTAAGACTATGAAATTATTGTTTGACGATGAAGTATCATTAGTCATTCAACATTCTATAAATGGATCATTCAGTTAACTCATTCTCGAATGAGTATATAAACTATATTCCTAGCGTCCCTACACAAGCAACTATGAGACCAACTACCTCCATCATATGGATGAGTATATAGTACACTAGTCTGTTCTGATTACCTCGATGTCCTTCTCAAGTAATATATTGTAAGTCATAGGTGCCTTGCAAATTAATCACGTGAATGATAGCATATGTGACACGTTACACGATCTTTTTATTTATTATTATTATTATTATATTTTTTTTTCACTTTATATTACTTATTATATATATTGTGATGTCTATGGATTTATGTGATGAGAATTGTATTATGATGAGATCATAATAATGAGATCAATTAACCTATAAACACAAACCTTAAATATTCCTGATCATAAGTTACTCGAGAGGGACATTGAAATAACTAGATAGACTAGTGTACTAAATATCTATCTATATGATGGAGGTGGCTAGTCTTATAGCTGTTTGTGTGGGGACATTAGGGATATAATGAGTTCACTAAATGATTCGCTCATTGAATGTTAGATGATTGATAATATCTCATTGTTAGATACCAATACCGTAGTCCTAGTTGTGTGTTTGGTCCTTAGACTTGAGACACTAAAGATATCATATATGAGTACTCCACTCTTTGACACCGGAGTTATAGGTCTGAATGTTTCGTATCTGGCACAATCGGTCATCGAGAGTGGTAGCCAATCTTATAAGGGTAATTGAGTGTCGATAGAGGATCATCCACTCTTGGTGTCATGAGAGGAATATATGTTGAATTTTAGATTTTGATGATAAAATCAATTGATGAATTAATAATCTAATCCATGTGTTGAGATAAGTGATGTAGGACTAATTACGATCATGAAAAAGATAAAACAACTAAAGAAGAATTGAATGTTGGGCCGGAGTCAATGATCGGGCATCGGCCTGGATGAATCGGGGCATACATCGAAGGATCAGATGATGTAGTGAAAGCTCGCCAGATGTTCATTGGGAGTTCATCGAAAGCTCACCGGAAGTTTACCGAAAGCTCGCCAAAAGTTCATCTAGAGTTCACCGAAAGCTCGTCGGAAGATCGCTGGGCTTCTACCGGAAGTTCATCGAGAGTTCGGTTGAACAATTGGCATACCAGACAACTTAGATTACTTGTATCGTAATTGTATTAGCCTTAACTATCGTAGTTAGGACTTTAATTTGAGTTAATTTTGGAAAAAATTCTACTAATTCAATTAGGAGCCAATTGTACCCAAAACAGAGCTGATTTGGACCGGTTGGATGGTTTATTCAACAACTTGAAGCTACGTCAAGCGGTGGTGTCACGCCCCCCTGAATTTAATTCTTATTTAGAAGGTGTGAACCTAACTCAAAATTGATAATATTATAATTCAATAATAATCCAAGATCCAAACTAACATTTGAGGATACTGAAAAACATTCAATTAAATTCACATCTATAAAACCTGTGCAGTTTATAAACATATATCACATCACTCGATAATTCATATTTATGGAAACCCAAGCCAACTTAACAAAATATTAACAACAGTTATAAATCCACAAGTTAAATAATTTATACAATCAAGACTCCAACAATTTATCATCAATTCATATCATTGTAAACTAAACTTAAAATTTTGAAATTCTAAATAAGAGAGATTTTTTTAACACTTTTACACAACGTATCAATTCAGATTCATCAACAACATTTCATTTTATACAAAATGCACTTATACAATAATAACATAACAACCAATAAGATTTGCCCACAATTCTGAATAGCTCTCCACTACCTCAGCACAATACAAACATATCAGAATGTGACAAACTAACCTAAAAGATTTATATAACAACAGAATGAGCTAAAAATAGCTCAGCAAGTGACAAAACATATCCAGAATGAAAAGTGACAGTTTCAAACAAATAAGGTATCACAATGCAAGGTAAAATACAAGAACTCTCTGGATACCATCTCATTAGATACAAAATCGTAAATGTCATATCATTCAAAATGTATTTGGATTATAACAAATGGAGCATAGAGTAATTGGAGCATATCAATAGCGTATGAAATGTTCCGGAGCATATCAACGACATATGGAACATATCTTAGCATAACAATAGCAAATGAAATATTTCGGAGCATATCAAAGGCGTATGAAATGTTTCGAAGCATATCAATAACAAATGAAACATTTGGAACATATCAATAGTATGTGAAATATTTCAAAGCATATCAACGACATATGAATTATTTCGGAACATATCAAAGAACGAATATGGAACAAAAGCTCAAACGTCAAATTTGACATTACATTCATATCATTCTCATCCAAAACACATATAGAAACACATAACCAAAGCTTTGGATATCATATCAAACACATAGAAGGTAAAGTGGGACTATAATATAATATGGTACATTTATTTCTGAATGACCACCAAACACAAGTCTCCCACGTCTGGGAGCTCCATCCACCCACGTTTGAGTGAAGTCAAAGGGGGCCGATAGAGTATCGTGAACTCTATGCATAACTCCCTTTACAATTGCTGGCAAAGGTTCACAATATCCCATAAACACCAAAGTACAAAATGTATATGTGCCTTTCGAGTCAATACGATGCAAACATAATCTTTCATAAATGTATTCTGATTTAAAAGGAAATGAAAGCAAGAGAATACAAGGATTCCAAGCAATCACATATAGCTCAATTGAAATAAGAAGGTTAGATGAATTCAATATCCAAGGAAATGAAACTGGAAGAGGCACATATCGAAAGTAAATGCAGAATAATAGGATATACATATGCCTATACAAGTTGATACGATACGACATAAACTTTACACAATGTGTTTCAAAAATGCAAATAATTTAAGAACAAGAGTATACAAGAGTTCAAAACAGTAACATAAAGCTTAATTGAATAAATAAAGCTAAATGAAATCAATTTCCAAATGAATGAAACTGAAACATGCGAAATCGACCAAAGCTCGATTTCTGACAGAATTCGAGAGCTACATTGAACAAATGATTCAAACTATTAATTGTGCTCCAATATACTCAAGAAAGCTATTGTAGAAAGATATTTCAATCTATTTTCAGATAAAATAAGTTTTGTATGAATCGAAGTTTCCAACAGAGAGTTACAGTTGATTTAGTAACCAAAGGTCAGAAAACAAAATCATTGTTTTGCAGAATTTATAGGGTCAGTTCAATAGATAACCAAGCAGGCATTTGGACTCTAAATCTTTCAATCTAAGAATCAAAAGAAATATCTACGAGTCTAGTTTCCAATGAAATAAGTTTTGAATAAATCAAAGTTTCCAATAAGGACTTATAGGCAATTTAGTATCAAAAGGTCATAAATTATGATCCCTATTTTACAGAATCTATAGGTTCAATTGAAACAGAAGTTTGGGTAGGCAAACTTACTCTGAATTCTTAAAATAAGCTACCAAAAGAAAATTTTATGAGTCTATATTCTGATCAAACAAGTTTTGTCCAAATCAGAGGTCAGTGCATGAAGTTATAACCATAACAAGGTAGAAAGGTCAGAATCTCAAAAGTTTCACAGATTCAAATCGTTACGTCTAAATAGGAGATATATCAAATACAAGGCTAGAACAATTCAAAGTTTCTCATATTCAAAACAAATGCAGAAATAAAAATTAGAATAAAGAAGGAACAAGAGACTTGTAATATGAAAGATCAGAACAAAGGAACAAAACACTTGCAATAGGAAGGATCGGAACACTTGCCTTTCGAAGGTTTTAATCCAAAGATCCGAAGAAGGCGTACACCTGAATTCTTCTTCTATTTTTCTTCCATTTCTTCTCCCTGTTTTGTTTTCTACATCTGCCTTCTTTTTTTTCCCGGCCGCTGTTACCACTGCCACAGTTGTAGCCATAACCGCAGCCACAGCCACCACCGCAGCCTCTTTCATTGTACTACTTCCTTCCACCCTTCTCTCATTCCTTCTTTTTCTTTCCCCAAACACAGCTGCCGCAACCACTATCGCTGTCGTTGTAGTTGCCTCTGCTGCTGTGGCCATAACCGTATCACTACAGCTGCCGCTGCCACAACCACAGCCACCTTCCCCTCTTCCTCTTCTTCCCTCTTTTCTTCCTCTTCTTCTTCCTTTCCTTCTCTTCTTTCCCAGCTGCAACTGTTGCAACCGCAGCCACGACCATAGCCTCTTCTTCTTTCCCTTCTCTTTTCTCCTCTTCTTCCCTTTTCCTCCTCGACGCACAGCGCCTCCTCTTCTTTGTTTCCTCCTGCGGGAAATAGACGTGCCACAGCCATCTCTTCCCTCCTCTTCTTCTCTTCTTCTCCTCTTCTTCCCTTCTCCTCCCCAACGCCACACACATCCTCTCCTCTGTTTCCTCCCGTGGGAAACAAAGGTGCCGCAGCCACCTCTTCCCTCCTCTTCTTCTCTTCTTCTCCTCTTCTTCCCTTCTCCTCCCCAACGCCACACACATCCTCTCCTCTGTTTTCTCCTGCGGGAAACAGAGGTGTTGCAGCCCTAGCTGCTGCCACCTCTCTCTCCTCTCCATCTTCGCTCTCTTCTACTTCTTCTTCTTCTTCTTCTTCTTCTTCTTCTTTTCTTCTCTTCTCCTTCTCTTCTTCTTCTCGACGCCCCACACCTCCTCGCTGCAGCCTTTGCCGCAGCCACTCTTCCTCTTTTTTTCTTCTTCCCTTTCTTCTCCCTCTTCTTCTTCTTCTTCTTTTTCTTCTTCTCTTCTTCTCCTCTTCTTCCCTTCTTCTCCCCAATGCCCCCACAGGTTCTCTTCTGTGGGCGTGGGAAACAGAGCATGGGATAAAACCGCCACCACCTCGCCCTCCCCTTATTATTATTATTATTTTTCATCCTAACTGCTTGAAATTTCTATATTTATATATAGATCTTTACAAATAATCTTTTTTTTTTCAAAAAGTGATGGATATTACAGGTGACACTAGTGATGGAACCACTTCTTAAGGCTCAGCCTCCCAAGTGGTCTGGGTGGTGGTACCATCGATAATTAATACTACCAAGCTGTCATGGACTTAGTTGGTTTTGCCTAAGTCGTGCGGTACCTTTGCGTGTCCGTCCGCAAAGGTCAGCCTCCCTGAAGCCTCCCATGTCCCTTAGGACCCACGAAAGAGAGAACGGGTTAGAGAAAACGCCTCAATCGAGATCCACAAGCAAACATCTCCGAAAAACACTTCATAGACAATGTAAATTACAAACAAACTTTACAAGCTCTGAACAGTTGCACAATAAAGGGTAAAATGGTCCATTACAGATCGAAAATCTCTCACATGTGTCCACATGACACAACCTTTATTTACAAGCCTAAAGCTGCCACCAACCCAACTATAATGGGACTATTAAGCCTTCGGCCGTCCCTCTAAATGCTGTACAAAGCATGAACATACCAAAAGATACGAACATACATAATCATTACATCAAATATCCTATTTCGAAGTTTGTCCGTGACATTCTCCCCCACTTATTCCTTCGACGTCCTCGTCGAAGCCTTTGTCGACACTGCAACTCCTCGCCTTTGTTGAGTCTTCAATCTTCTGCTCCAACTGCAATGCACCTCTTGGATCCTAGCTACTCTATGCTGCTGTTTTTTGAGTAGTCGAACCTTTGATCTGCCATGCTGCTTCAACTCACCAATGACTCTGACTCTGGTGTGGGGTTGGCTGAGTTGTGTTGATCCTTGTTGATTCCTGCGAATCCCCCGGATGAAGGAAAAGACCATCCTTACTACGCTAGCCTTTCAAATTCCTCATGCTGCTTGAACTGGGTGGATGCTTGTTGGAGCTTTAACGAGCATCGTCTCGCAAACTTCTGAAGTTTTGGGTCCTTCTTCCACAAAATTTGCTCATTGACTCTTCTTTCACTTAGTTGTTACATCCAAGTAGGTTCGCATCACTTCCGCTTTCGATTGACATTTCGTTGGGAAATGAAGCAGATAATCTACTCTCAGTAGCACTGATCACCGTTGGTGAGGATTTGACAACTATTGTCTTTCGTTATCTTCGAAAGGTCTTTGAACTTGTGCAGAGCTCCTATGCTGGATAGATAAGAGAATTGGGGTACTCGGTTTCGCCCATTCTCTTAAGAGTTGAGAAGGCAAAGGTTACTTGACTTTGCCCGCCTCCTCGAGGTTGTACTTCATGCATCGAGCTGGTTATTGGCCTTCGCCTGCTCTTTGCTCACACTTTTGAAGCACTTGAAGTGTTTGCACTCCTTGCGTTGAGTTAGCTACTGTGATTCACCTTCTCAATGCCATCGAACTTCTGGAATGCGGGAAGTTTTCATCCTAACTTAGAGTAATTCTCTAATAGATGAGGTCGCCTTTGGGATTGTATCGTCTTCTCCATCAACCTTGCCGCCTACTCCCTTGAGTAGCGAAGTTATAATACCACATATTGACTACTTCGTTCCTTGGTCATGCACTCTTGCATGACCCGAAGTCCTTCACTTTCGGCTATCTTGCTGAGAAACTTGTTGACACCGGTCTTACGACGTTTCTTGGCCTCTGCCCTTCAGCCTTGTCACAATACTTGGAGATGGCCTTTGCATGCTCCACCTCCTCGGCCCCTTTCACAACCAAGTGCTCTGCCTCCATAAGAGCAAGGGATCAATGACTTTCATGGAAGTCCCACCTCTGTTGTACCATGGCGCTACCATGCCCATGGCACTACTATCCGTCGTCTCGCATCTGCATCCCTTTTCTTCATGATCAGTAGATATGTCTCTGTGGCACTCCTCTGAGTCCACCTCCATTCTAACTGATGCTTGATTTTGGGTAGCTAAGTCCCTCTAGACTCATCGTCGCTTCCTCGCCCCTTTCGACCCCCTACTTCAACACCTTTGTGTTCTCCAAGCAGTCTGTTTGGTCGATGGAAAGATAGACTGCAACTCCCATGCATAGCCTCTGCCATCACGTTGTAGGGTTTGCACCGATTCTGTTCTCCTTAGCTTCCTTGGTAGCAACGTTCACTTACTCGACCTTGTCCTTTGACTTGCCGAGCTCCTTTAAGCGAATATGAGCTCTGGAGCAGTCCAACTCTCCAACTGCTTCGATCATACCTCTGCATGATCAAGTCCCTCCCATAGGACTCACTGGTACCTGCATTCAAACTTTTCCCTTAGTGAAACCCAGCCCCCATATGCTGATGACCAAGGTTTTCATCCGATGCAAAATTCGATGCACGCACGGAAGACCCGCCTCTGCGGTACCATGACTTTCACTCCTTGAATCCATAACCCTTCTTACCGTCTTGTTGTTCACCGAAGTGGAGCTTCTAGTAGTTCTCGATCATACCTCCATATGATCTAGTCCCTCACGGGACTATGTCGTGTGTATCGCATTTACCATGAACTGTTCCACCACGATCCGCTGCACCATGTCACCTCCTGGTGACATCTCCATTGCATTCTTATCCTTGTGGAATAAACTCGAATTGTGGTCCCTCCATGTGTGGCCTCTACCAATACATCGCAGGGTCACTTCCACCTTCGATTTTGTTCGTTCCTTTGGCAATCGACATTCATCCACCCACTCTTGGGTCACACCTAGATGAAGCACCGCTCTAGGATAGTCCATCGTCTAGTAGCTCCTGAAGTCCACCGACTTCATTATAATTTGTGCAGCATTGTCTGAATCCTGGGCCTCTGCCCCTACCAACACAATCTCCATTACGCACCACTTCCTTCATGGCAACTTGAATGGCAACACTGTGGCATATTCTTCAAGAGTACCCACCTCTGAGTCCTCTTGCCCCGTGCTAAGGCCTTTTGAACCCAATTTCGCCTTCGCAAATTGAGTCGCCTTAGTTCCTCCATCAAGTGCTTCTCCAAGATAAGGTGCATGTGCCCAGAAGCTCATTTCGTCTTTGACACCATGCAAGGTGAGTCCGCTTCGTCAAAATGAAGAACCCATGGAACAACATGATTCTACTCTTGCCTCTACAAGAGTTCATGTCCTTGACCTCTGTCTAAGGAAAGCATTGTGCCTCCGCTCCATGTTCCAACTTCTATGTTGGTTCCCTTCATGCGGCTTGGGTACTTCGCCAAGTTACACCCAAGTTGCTCCGCTCCTTATTTTTGCATTGAGTCGATAGTGGCCCTCGCGCCTACCATTCCACAGGTCAGCCCTCCCTTGAGTCTGATCTCCATATCGACTCCAAGTGTACCTTCATTTGGGTTGCTTTGGGTCGCTCCCCCACTTGATCTCGCAATGCATCCACCAATGTATTCTCTCGAGCGAGATCATACGACAACTCCTCGCCGCTTGCTTAGTCCATTGAGCTTCGTGGAGTTATTGTTTGTCGAGGTACTCCTCCTCAACATGTGAGGTTCGTCCCACATGATTCTCCCTCTAGAGAGCCAAGACTTATCCCTCCTGGATAACTGTCCCATTGGAGCAACATCTCTCTTTGTTTCGGAGACCACCTTCCCCTTGGAATACTCTGATTTGCTGAACAAACTGTGCATTGTTTTGTCTCCTGCAAACGCACTTGCTAGATTGCGACTCCACGTTAATACATCCCCCGCTGCACCACTCAAGGTCTGGCAACATGTTGAACTCGTTGCACACTTCAGCCTCCTACGGATGTATCCTTCACATGTCGAAGAGAAAGTTTCAATGCTCTATGGCGCCGAGTTTCGGTCGTCTTGGGATGGCCGCGAACATTCCATCGTCCACATACAAGCCCATGCATGAGTATCGAATTCTTTGAGTTAGCAATTCCCCTTATCTCTGTGAGCTTTGCACAACTCTTTCGATCGCTGAGCAACTCATTCCACCTTGGATGGTCTCATCCTTTACGAAGCGCCTCGCTTGCCTTGAGCACCATTAAGTATTATTGTCAACGTTGAGTCGTAGCTCAAACTCAACCATCCCAACCTTTGTGCGCTCCGCATTCTTCCAAGCTTGTCTGTTCTCGTGGTGCCTTTTGCATGAAGGGTTGGCCATTCCTCTGAATGCCAATCTCAGATGCCCACTCCTCCGAGCGACTATTTTCCCTACATCTCCATGCTTGTTTTTCCTCAAATGGTCTCGCGTGTGCTGACTGCCCTCAACGCAGCCCCGCTAGGTCTCCCACGTTTGCATGCTAAGTGTTTCTATGAGTGTTTTGTCCCGCTCTGATACCATCTATCACGGACTTAGCTGGTTTTGCCTAAGTCGTGCGGCACCCTTGCGTGTCCGTCCGTAAAAGTCAGCCTCCCCGAAGCCTCCCATGTCCCTTAGGACCCACGAAAGAGAGAATGGGTTAGAGAAAACGCTTCAATCGGGATCCACAAGCAAATATCTCCGAAAAATACTTCATAGACAATGCAAATTACAAACAAACTTTACAAGCTCTAAACAATTGCACAACAAAGGGTAAAATAATACATTATAGATCGACAATCTCTCACACGTGTCCACATGACACAACCTTTATTTACAAGCCTAAAGCGGTCACCAACCCAACTAAAATAAGACTATTAAGCCTTCGGTCGTCCCTCTAAATGTTGTACAAAGCATGAACATACCAAAAGACACGGACATACATAAGCATTACATCAAACATCCTGTTTCGAAGTTTGTCTATGACAAAGAGGTGATACCACCCTATTAGGCAATGGTACAGCCATAGCTCAATCTCTAAGGCTCTTTCAAGCGATGGTACTATCTAGACTAAGTGATGGTATAGCCCAGTGTCAGTTTGCAAGCGGTGGTAGCACCTAGTGAGTGCTTGTAAGGGTTGTCTCCTAAACCCGGAAAAAGGAGAAGAGGAGTGTAAAAATGTGATTGGTCTTCGCCTATTAAAGGAAGGCTTCTAGTGGACGTCGATGACCTCGTCGAAGGAGAAAGCTGAAAGTGGATGTAGGTCAAGATTGACCGAACCACTCTAAATCTCGGCTTGTATTTTATTCTTGCTATTTCCTTACTACAAACCATTTTAAGTGCTTACTGCCTTCAAGCTATCTCTACGAATACACTTTCGAAGTTATTATCTTTACGAAATGGCTTTTACGTCGGAATCGGTTTTCAACGTACGAGAGATTTAACGAAGTTGACGTTTTTATCTACTGCACTAATTCACCCTCCCCCCCCCCCCTCTTAGTGCTGACCCCGATTCTAACATTTTAGGCTCCAAGTTTGAATCCATTTAGGACCTATAAATATCCCTCTCATCCCTACTCAGATCACACACAACTGACAGCAAAAAGAAAAGAAAACGTTATTGTAATCTTGTGTGAACTCCTCTCAAACTCTAAGTGTTAGTGAAGTTTAAAAGAGGAGGTTATAGGGGTGTGAAAGTTCTCTCCTAAGCCTATCAAAAGGAGAATAAAGTTGTAAGAAGGTAGTTGATCTTTGCCTATTAAAGGAAGACCATTAGTGGATGCCTGTGGCCTCGATGGAAGAGGAATCGGGAGTGGATGTAGGTCATGACGACCAAGCCATTATAAAACTTAGTTTGCATTTCTATTTGTGCAATTTACCTTTACTGCAAACTGTCTTACTTACTTTACCTTCTCATTACACTCTTCCGTACACTTTCAAAGTTAAGCATTTCCGATATCGATTTTCATCGAATGTATAAAAATTTCAGAACTAACATCATTTTTAATCTGTTGTACTAATTTAAACCCCCCCCCCTAGTGTCGTTCTTGATCCTAACACAACTAAGAAGAAGGTATCGATTATGAAGAAATCTTCGCTCTTTTAGCTAGATTTGAAGTCATAAGGATTTCCCTTATCTATATTAGTTGTAATAATTTTAAGTTATTTCAAATGGATGTTAAAAGTGATTTTCTAAATGATTTTATTTTCGAAGAAGTTTATGTTGAACAACCACCTATATTTGAGAACGTTATTATTCTAAATCATGTTTTTAAGTTATCTAAGGTTCTCTATAATTTGAAACAAGCCCCAAGGGTATCGTATGAGAGACTTAGTTCCTTTCTAATTAAGAATAATTTTTTGAAAGACAAGGTGAATACCACATTATTTATTAAATATTTTAAAAATAATTTTCTTATAGTTCAAATTTATGTTGATGATATCATTTTTTGTTCTTTAAATGAGTCTTTATATAAGTCTTTTGCCAAGAGTTTGAAATGAGTTTAATAGGTGAATTAACTTTTTTTTGGGATTGTAAATTAACTAAGTGATGAAATTTTTATTAGTAAAACTAAATATACTTTAGATCTATTAAAACGGATAGTTCTAAGGTCATTAATACACCATTGAGTATTTCCATAAAGTTAGATATGGACCATGATGGAGAAAATTTTGATCAAAAGACTTATAGAAGTTTGATAGGTAATTTACTATATCTCATTGCAATTGGACCGGAGGATTTCCATATATTTAAAATATGTTTAGAGGATATCTCACCTAAAAGCTATTTAGAGGATTTCCATATATTTAAAAGGAACTCCTAATCTAAGATTATGATATCAAAATTAAAAAAAAATTAATTAATTGCTTATGTCGTTGCTGATTTTGCTAGATGTAGAATAGATAGAAAAAACATATCTAGAACATGTTAACTCTTAGGTTATGCACTTGTTTCTTGGTCTTCCAAGAAATAAAATTATGTTACATTATCTACAATTGAAGCTGAATATATTACAGCACGTACAAATTATTTAGATGAAAAATACTTTAGAAAACTATGCAATTTATTTGAAAAACATCCATATAAAATGCCATAACACTAATGCAATATGTTTAACAAAGAATCTCATTCAATACTCTAGAACTAAACATATTGACATTAGATATCATTTTATTAGAGATCAGGTTAATAATCATGATATATCTCTAGAATATATTGATACAAAATATTAATTAGCTGATATTTTTACAAAACCATTGAATGAAGGAATAATTTTATTTTATCAGAAGAGAATTAGGTATGTTAAATCTTCCTAATACATAAATTCCTCTTATATAATTTTTGAATTTCTCAGTTTTTCACTAACTATGATCGTGAGAAAGACAAAACGATTAAAGAAGAATCGAAGTTGGGTCGGAGTCAATGATCGGGCATCAGGCCATATATCGGGGACACACCGAAGGATCAGACGATGTAGTGAAAGCTCACTGGAAGTTCACTGGGAGTTCATCAAAAGCTCGTTGGAAGATCGTCAGGAATTCGTCGAAAGTTCACCGAGAGTTCGGTTGAATAATTGATGTGCCGAACAACTTAGATTATGTGTATCGTAATTGTTTTGGCTTTAAATATTATAGTTATGACTTTAATTTGAGTTAGTTTTGAGAGAAATCATACCAACTCAATTAAGGGCCAAGTGTGCCTTTAACAGGATTGAATTTGGTCGATTAGATGACTCACTCAACCACTTTGAGCCATGTCAAGTGGTGGCACCACCCAAATTGAGCGGTGGTATCACTTGAAGCTCAGCCTCCCAGATGATCTAGGCAATGGTACCGCCTAGACTGGATGGTGGTACCGTTGGCGGTTAATGCTATCAGGTGATGGTACTGCCCTGTCAAGCAGTAGTACCACTAGAACCCAGTCTCTAAGGCTCTGTCAAGCGGTCATACCATCCAAACTAGATGGTGGTACTACCCAATGTTGATCTGCATGCGGTGGTATTGCCCAATATTAGCGGTGGTACCGCTAGTACCCCGAAACTTGGGATGAGATACTTTTTTATTCCTTTTTGCAACCATTAGGGCCTATAAATGCGTCACTCTTTCCTACATGAAAGAATATGAAAAGTGTAAATAAAAGTCTAAAATTTTGGTTGTAAAAGTATTGAAAAAGTACTAAGTATCCTCCTCCTTCTTTAGCTTTGTTATTAATATAAGAGAGGTGTGAGGCTTATAAAATGCTATCTCTTAAACCTGTAAAAAAGAAAAAGAGTTGTAAGAGGGTGATTAGTCTTCGCCAGTTGAAGGAAGACCATCAGTGGACGTCAGTGGCCTCAACGGAGGAGGAATCGGGAGTGAATATAGATCACAATGATTGAACCACTATAAATCCGGTGTGCTTTCTTTTTGTGTCATTTCTTTCATGCTTTTCATTCTTATCATCCACTTATTTACTTGCTCACTACCCTCAATCACTTATGAACATTTTCAAGTTTAAACGCTTTTTCATATACAAGCTTTATCGAATGAATCTTTTAATCAACATCATTTTTATCGAAAGCACTAATTCACCTCCCCTCTTAGTGCCAACTTGATCCTAACATAGTGTGCATGGAAAGGAGGATTGTACAATGATTTGATGAGTTTTTTCACAGCCCCTACCATATGGATCACCATTAGAAAGAGGCCAGATGACTTCCTTCATCCTCTCCCATAGATTTACAAGATTTCAAGGATATATGATTTCCCTAGATAACACATCTTTTATGTACACAGTTTTTTTATTTTTGTGCACTAATCTTTGCACAATGATGAAACCATCATTTTTTGTGAAAGACTTTATTTTCTATTCTTCCACTACACATGTGATGATGCCTCATATTTCCCAATAGTGATATCAAAGCCAGGTTGTTCGTGTGAAAGATTGATTTTTAAATTACATGTGTTGTGTTCAATTGCATAGAATTGGTTTACACGTTATTGCTACATTTGACATAGTTTTCATATCTCGTAATAAGGTGGCATGTGCACAAGGGTTGTGGAGGAGCTGCTTGCCCATTAAGGCTGCACTCGTGGGTTAGCCACTTGCGGGCAACAATAGCCCTACCCGCAAGTAGGCCACTTACAAGCAAGAGCGGTGCCAACTGGCGGTCATATACCCGAAGGGCACCTACAAAGGTAGTGCTTGTGGGCAGGCTACATTCGACCGCCCTACATGAGGCGACAGCATGCTTGCAAGGTGCCGTCGCACTGTCACCCACTAGCGAGAAGGTGACAACCGGAAAAAGTTACAACTACCGTACTGGTGGGCATCAATGGGATGGCAACGACCGCAACACAAAGGAGATTTTTTTGGACAAAAGATAATTTTGCCCATTTGAATTTTAGAAATTTCAAGGTTTCTCCTTTCTATCTAAATTACATAAATACCCTTCATAAATTAAAAATTTTCATATATATCTCGAATTTTAAAAAATTAATTAATTAAAAATTTTAATTAACTATTATTATTATTTAGTAGTCTTATATAGTGATGTGTGATGTGAATGGATGACCATGGACCATATAATATGTGTACATGTGATATGATTATTATTATTATTGGGGCTTGCATGTCTCTATTTTTTCTCATTTATTATCGAGTCTGTATTCTTGTGATTATGTTGTAATTATATGAGGAGGTGCGACGAGAGTGTAAAGGTGACAACGAGACCCATGAGACTAAGACGGATGATTGTGATGCATGGAGATGCTTCGAGATGCTGACAAAATCGATGAGGATGAGATGAATGATCAGAGGGCATGGAGCTGCATCGATGTACACATAGATCATGATATGAGTGATTATGCCCACTAGCTCAGGCTTGATAACATTAGGTTATGGTCTATGATCATCTAGTGTGATTACTCATATGATGTATCATTGATTATACACCTACTAAATATTTATATATATTTATATGCGATGTAGATATATATTAAATATGTATGTGTATGATATATCATATCAGGAGACTAAATCAAAATCCCCTCTCTCGATAATATTAAGTTGGTGAATGTGAGACAATTAGATTGACCAACGTGGCCTTTCATCGTTACAAGGAGAAATCGATTCTCGACATAAGTTGAGTCAGTCGAGTCCCTCGAGGCTCACCTATATTGCGATTTAAGATTTTGCCTATGACATAGAGATATCACCAGTGACCTAAGGACGTGGTATGTTTGGTCAAGTCTCTTGAGGGTATATTATCAAATCAGACTTATCTTGTATCAATGGTGATGACTTAACCAAACATCATGGTTAGTCGAGTCCCTCGAGACCATAATGGTTCGGAGGCCGAATAGGATGAGAATCACAAAGAGTTGTGATTGGCAATACTTGCCTACCTTTTTGGGCTTAGCGTGATTGATCAAGTCTCACGAGGTTACATAATACCGATTGGATTCCGATCCCCACTAAAGATCTGTCAGGGGTCTCTTATTCACATACTAGAGGGAGTTGTATGTTTCACGAGAAAATAGTAGGAGTAGATTAAGATAAAAGTCTATATCTTGATTATTTATTTTCATAAAATCTGCATGTTATTTATTTCTATTATATATTTATTTTAAAAAATATCGCTTTCAAATCCTATACGTGATATACTTGATGTCAACCACCTCACTAGTCCAAATTATATGGATTAGCATCGTAACTTGAGAATTATTCTTATGGTAGAAAAAATCGCGTACGTCCTTGACATAGTGATGCCTATGCCCGAGGAAGAGACAAGCGATAATGAAATCACTTGCTATGTAAAGTATAAAGATGACTCCATTCTTACTTAGTGTTATATGTTGGGTTTCATGACTCTCAAGTTATAAAGACAATATGAAAGAATGGATGTCAAATCCATTCTCCTATATCTCCATAAATTATCTGAGGAATAGGGAAGAAGTCAACGATATAAGATATTCAAGAGTCTCTTTTGTGCTAAGATGACAAAGGAGACATCGATTCAAAACTATATCCTTAAGATAATTAAGTGGATAGAGAAGTTCACATGTCTAGAAATGGTCCTAGAGGATAACCTATGTATAAACCTTATACTTCGGTCCCTTTCAGACTCATTTTCTTAGTTTATTATAAATTTTTACATGAATAAGCTTAAGGTGACTCTTCTTGAGCTCCAAAGTATGTTGAGGGAGGCTGAGAGTACCATCAAGAAATATAAGCCAATTCTTTATACTGGTGAGACTAGAAAGAAAAGGAAGGTGGAGAAGTCCCTTAAGAAGGATAAGGGTAAGGGCAAACCAGGCAAAGCAAATATTGCTAAGAAGGATCTAATAAAAGATAAAGGCCAGTGCTTCTACTATAGCAAAGACGGGCATTGGAAAAGGAACCGCAAAGAGTACCTTGCAGAAAGGGCGAAATAGAAGCTTGGAGAAGCTTCAAGTATATTCATGATCAGTCTTTATTTGTTAGACTCTCATGATAACACATGGGTATTAGATATCGGTAGTATTTATCACATTTGTAATTCGTTATAGGTTCTGGCAAGACCTAGGAGATTGGTGAGAGGTAAGATGGACTTCTAAGATAGGCAATTGATCAAAAGTTGCTATAGTGGTTATTGATGAGGTCACCCTACATCTACTTGGTGAAGCTACTATTGCATTAGATGCATATTAATTTGTTCTCTTGTATTATAAAAAATATTATTTTCACTTCATGTTTGATAGTTAATAGATATAAATTAGTTTTTGAGAACAATGATTATTCAATAATACTGAATGATAAAATTATCACTAAAGGAGCATTACATAATAGTTTATTTATGCTAGATATTGCTCGATATATCATGAATATAAGTATGTCCAAGAAGAAATGAGATGAGATGAACAGTACGTACCTATGACACTATAAGTTAGGTCACATCTACGAAGGAAGAATCCAAAAGTTGTTAAAGGATGGATACATAGATCTATTCAGCTATAAGTCATATACAACTTACAAGCCTTGTCTTTGTGAAAAACTAACCAACTCTTCATTTAGTGGAACTGGAGAGAGAGCCACTGAGTTACTAGAACTTATATATAGTGATGTGGTACCATGTCAACTTAGGTCATAGGTGGTTACTCCTACTTTATTAATTTTACTAATGATTTTTTTTAGATATGGACATGTGTACTTGATGAAGTACAAGTCCGAAACATTCAATATATTTAAAGAGTATAAGAATGAAGTAGAGAACCTGAAAAGAGGATTAAGACTCTTCGATTAGATTAAGAAGGAGAATACTTGAGTACAAAGTTCACATAGTTCCTTAAGGACCATAGGATTCTATCTCAATGTGACGTTATATTTAAGTGGACTAGGTTAAAGGCTATAAGACAATATTATAGGCTATATAGAATACCATAGAATCACCAAGATCCACACAAGCTAATTATAGCAAATTAGGTACTCCTGTGTTACACTGCACAATATAATATATACATTCATTTTCACATTGCACGTTATATTATATATGTGGATTGTACGTTATAATATATCTATACACTCCTATATTACACATCATCATATATGCATGCATATAAGATATTTTTATCATAGTTTATATATTTTATATTTATAAAATATATATATTCACATTGAGCTCATGATGATCATATTCGTCCAAACATGCATTTCATATGCATATGATAATTAATATGGCCACTATTTTATAACAAATTAAATTTATACTTACCTAATTGAAATAAAAAATGAAGATGCCAAGGAAAGATCATGTTCCTTAATGATCAATTATGCTATAGAGCGATACACCTATCAAATTGAGAGTATAAGGTTATGAGATACATTAATTAAGAACCCTACCTCTTGAATTAACAATTTATTATAATTTATTATAATAATCTATAGAAAAAGTTTGATAAAATTTAAAATTTTATCTATATTTTATTATTAATTTTTAATAATTTATTTTAAAATCAAATGAACTAGTTAGTATTAATCAACCCATTGCACCATTCTGTGAACAAAATTTATTTCACTATTTTAGCTAACCAAATGATCTTGAATTATTATGAAATTTTATAGAAAATTAACAAACATATAAACTAAGTACACACCAAAATTTAGCTTAAAATAAAATCATTTAGATGCTAAACTATCATCCTAATTCTACCGGCACCTATTTTGTTATACTAAAACTAGGTTGAGACAGTCTAAACTTATAAATCTCATGTCTTGGTATATAAAGATGGTACATACTCAATTCTAAATCTCACATAACTCTAATCATATATCTTTTAAAATATATCAAAAGACTAGAACCTAATCATATACCTAAGAGGGTTAATTAAGCTTGAACATAACCATTTCACAAAAAATAAAGGATTCTGAGTACCTCAAATTTAAAACATAATAATTCTATGTATGTCTCAATCATACTAGTGGCCTTAGAACCACAAGAGAATTATAAAAAATATATCAAAAAATCAAAAGTAAATTCGAAGTCTATGTTACTCAAAAGTAGCTAGAAAAATCAACTTATAATCTATAAAATTGAAACCTTAAGTTTTTCTTATCTTAATATTTCTTAGATTTAGGGTTTCCTAGTCTCCACGAGAAAAGTTAAAGAATGACTATAAAAAAAGAAAGAATCATACGTTATTAGATTGATAAAGAGGATGAGGCCAAAATAAGATTAAAATGTTTAAGAGTTTACCTTAATGTCTAAGGTTCAATCCCATTAGGCATCTCTTCAAGTTTTCTTTTTCTTTTTTTAACTAATATAATTTTAATGTTATAGATACTTTAATTAAGTTTAATTTGATTTAACGAAGATGATATTTTTTATCTAAACTCATCTTTCAATCTCACTTATATACCTCAACCTTTAGTATAACATTTTTTTTAATTTGCATATGTATTTATTTTTTCATTACTCTATTCATGCCTAAGTAGCTTATTATCCTCCATATACATGAGGTTTAAAACTTAAGCTTTCTTACTTAAGATCGATTACAATTCAATCGTCACTTCTAATTATTATACGCATTCTTATTACTATACCTTAATCTCATATTCAAGTCCGCTAACATTCTTTAGTTTGTTGTATTATGCTTAACGTAAACACTAATACTTATGTATGCTTAGTTAATATTTCGTAAAACACTAAGAATAATATTTTTGGAAAGCATGTACTTAAATCTTAAAAATTAAAAATGTAAGCATATCATATCATATATATATATATATATATATATATACTATTTATACTTCTGATATATTAGTTATAGTTCAAAGTGTGTAAGATTGGAAGGCTACATATCAATTTTATTGGTAGTATATGAGTTGTTGATGCTTATCGTGCCATTGTTAGCTCGTATACCAATTGCTTAAATATTTCAAATATCAAATAGTAAGTCACGTAATATGCTTCAAATTCAGTTATTAAGTACTTAAATTTTCTAAGATTATATGGATTTGAATATTATAAAGCATTACAATTTTAATTAAATTATTAAATATGTTATGATTATGTGAGATGAGCGATAGAGTTTTATTGAAATGTGAAAATGTAGGGTGATAAATGATTTAGACAGTTTTAATCTTGCTTTCATCGTAAGAAAATATATGAGGATTGTAATATTGTATCGTTCCTGACTTTTTTGTTGGATTGGCACGTTACTTATAGAATCATACAATAACAAATACTTTTCATCACATATGGCTTGAACATCGAAGGATTTTGCAGTATCAGTATTTGGATCCTTCTCTACTCTTTCATATATTATGATCTCGGAAGACAGCCAGCAATGTGTGACTTATGCGGTTTATTATAAACCGAATTGGCTAGACATCACCATTTTGATGGATGGTTATACATTCAATTATAATTCTTATTAATCTAGCATTGTATCAGGGTGGAATATTCTCATGCGTGTTTCTATGAAAGAGAATGAACGAGCAACCATTTTGTATTTTTTTCATTAAATACATTTTTTTAGGAAGAAGAACATGGTGACAGCTCAAAATGCAATGATGGAAGGAAATGTTCTCATCCTCATGAAATGTATTCTAAATATAACAAAATAAAAGATGGTATCAACGACAGCAACTATCTGGGATTAATTGATATCTTATAACAAAACTTTGTTATGAATTCCCATAGTATTTATTATCGGTATAAAATTCAAACCAGAAAAGCAATACATAAGATATTTATGAAATAATTAAATCCTAATTAACAAGGAAAACTTTCAATGCTTATATTATTTTTTTTTCTTCAAAGTACTTCAATTCTATTATGTTTTCAGAAGTGCTTGCTAATCTTAACAACGATCATCAATCTCATTTTTATCATTTCAAGTTTGAGTTGCTTTGCCTAAACGAAAACATATTGAGATCTTTAATGCTGGCCTCAGTGATGTTAACTTAAAGCAACATTGCTTCCCTCCCAAGTGTCTGATGAGGAATCCTTCAATGTCTTCGGCAGGAAAACATCTCCTACCATTTGGATCTCTGCTGCAAATTTATCTTCCAGTTTTATTTAGGGTTATATTAGAGCAAATTGCAATACGTGCAGTATCGGAAGTTGATAAACCATTTTAGTAATTTCTTGGTAGACTGGTCAAGTTGGAGCACTCAGTGAGATATTGATGGACTTGTGATTTGTTCATTCAAAATACAAGGATGTATCATTAGCTATATATATATATATATATATATATATATATATATATATATATATATATATATATATATATATATAACTTTTGAACTGGTTAGAGAAAAAAAAGTATGAATTTGATAGAAGAAATGTTTATTCTCATGTTTGACATGTGACAATTTAGGTGATGGGAGCCCCATTCGATAACCAAATCATAAATATAAAATGTCCTAAAAAACATTCTACTCATGTTATAAATTATTTTTCAAACTAAACCAATTATAAAAGATTCATTATGCCGTAAAAATATAGTTCAATCAATGTTTATCCACACCACCTACTGTTTCATTTTATTATTAATTTAAATCTTGAAGGGACTATTAACCCTATCTAATATGGATTTTGATCTTCGTATAGATCTATCTTATGCACACGAATCTAAATTAAGTTGGATTGATTGAACTGATATCATTTTCTTATATAATTTTTTATTGTTCAATTATACCTAAAGATTCTTATGCATATGATCCGATTATCACTGGCATCGTTCTCTAATATAATTCATCGTTACTCTATAAATCTCTAAGTTTTTATTCGACTAATAAAATTATATAAATGATCATTCGCAAGTCTTGTCCTTACGGCAGCAGTCTCACAGACTTAATAACCATTGTGAACTACACACTGAAATAATGACATTCCCCAGCAGCCATCATCAGAGCCTCAGCACCGGTCCAGTGGACAGCTCTGTGTTTGAGCAGCAGCTAGTTAGCAATGAAACACACAAGTGTGAGCATTGGATTTGCAGGTGTGCATGCATGCATGCTTCCAGCTGAAGCTCCATCATCTAACCTTGAAGCAAAACTTCTGCTAAAGGGGTTTTACTTACCCCAGTTAGAACCTGAGAAGACTTGATCGATGAGCTGAACTACCAATCAAATCCTGCTCGCTTGCCTCCAAAATAGTCTCATAGATGATTCAAAAAAAAAAATATTACTGTAAAGGTTTAGTACACAATAAGCCATCCTCATCGGAGGAGCATTAAAAAATTGATGAAGTGCTATCGGTCATGAGATCCTACGAATACAAAAGGAACAGGACTGGAAGAAAGGGATAAAACGTGTTAACCAGTTAATAAATACTCATGCCTCTTTCCAAAAAAATATAATAAAATTTATATGCTTGAAAACATACAGTCAAACCCAAAAGACTCCTTATACAATTCAATAGTTCCATATTTAACATCTAAATAATCAGCTCTGCATCAAATTTAAACACCAGCATAGAAGAACTTTTCCCATCCTATTGTTTAGATGTTGTTAAAGAGAACATAATAGTCTCTTGTGAAGTACAAGTGCATTTGCTTAGAAATTAAACTTTTTATTTCTTTTTTACTATCTTATTTATTTACTATTTTAATCTATCCTTAATTACGAAATTGAAAAGATAAAGATGCCACCTGCCTTGGTTGGTAAGTATTTTAATAATAGAAGTTGTCACCTGCCTTAGCTGCTAAGTAACAATAAATTATGTTATTTTAATTGCATAAGATTGAGAAAAAAAAAAAGAAAAGATTTTTAAAATTAAAAAAATTAAAAAGTCGACATAAGATTTAATATACTTGGATAAGTTTTACTTATATCTATAGAAAAAAAATTAAATTAGTCTTAAGTTATAAATTTTCTTTATATATTCTCTTATATGAATCTCAAAAAATTTAACTATATATATTTCTCTCGCTCTTTTTAAAAACTTCACATAACACCCTCTTTAGATATATTAGAGAAATATTCATAAACACTCAAAATGTTTCTCATATCTTATTCTTCCCAATCAAAATCTATAGATATATGAGGTATTTATAAGAGAAATAAACCTGATCGTCATTTTCTTCGTGCACGAGCACTTATCATATTAGAATTTCTTTCATTAAGAATCTTAAAATACCTTTAAATCCTGATAAAAATAAATATATTCTTCTGCCATTGAGTTTTGTAAAGTTTAATATCTATATTCAGAACTAAAAGAATAACATATACAAATGTTACACTCATTCTAAAAAGGAAAATTAGTGCATGAGCTGTTGCCAAAAGCCACAACTTAAATGTGTTGATGATGTATGTAAGGTGAGGGCGTGACTCAAACCAATAACATAATGATAATATGCTTAAACACATACATTGTGGATAAAAACTATGCAATTATCATAAAGAAATAAATAAATATATAAAAAGTGTCAAAATGTTCATATTTATTAAATAATTTTTTGGGTGTTTAGACTAATCTTAATTACAATTCGTTTCAAATCGAATTAGAATCTTCAATCTAATAGTTCATCAGTTTCATAATGAATGGGAACTAAATCCAGATGATTTAATTACAATCCCTTATTTTTGAGAATCAAAATGGGCTATTCATCGATTCAAATCGACAATTTATTATTTAAAAAATACGATTTTTATTTTAAATTATATTTTTGACATTTTAAATTGTTTTTAATTAAAAATGAACCGGTTTGATTTTTTTTTTCTCATAATTTAACAACGGGACCGGACCGGTTCCAGAACCGGTTCGGATGAATTGATTGAGCAGTAACGTTTTGATGATTCGGATATTCTCATGTCGAATTTTGATTGGATTAGCCACCACCGTAATGCGACAATAAATAGAGCCTCTTCTCCGGTCGACGACTAACAATTCTGGAAGCTGCAAAAAAAAAGGGCACAAACTCCCAACGTATGCTTAACAGCGAAGAGAAGCAAGGATCTTCTGCAAGCATGCCTCTAATTGCCATTGTCAAAGTCGCATCTTGAGCGTACCATGTACGCTTCCTGCTTGTGTTTCTCCTATGAGCCGTCCGATTGGAATTGGGTAGCAAGGATTTTTAATATCCTCCGATGTTGCATGCCACGCCCACACCACCCTTCGCTTTCGTCAATGATTCGACGGTTGGATGACAGCCGTCGGTCGCAACGCGTCACGAACTGCCGGCATCCGACGGCCACAATCGCGTCGGCCAGATGCGAGCTGCAAAATTCCCCTTCTATAATTAATTACCTCTCCCCGCAGCTCCGAGATAGAGGAAAAAGAAGTGGGAGAAAGAGAGAGAGAGAGAGAGAGAGGGGGGGGGTTCGGGTTTCCATTTTTAATTCCTCCGAGCTGTTGTTACTTCTTGTTGTTTCGATCCCTCTCCGCTGTACGGTTTAGTTGGTGGAGAGGAAGGGCTAGGGATTCGGCCGGTGATCCGAGGAGGAAATCGAGGCGGTGGTGATGGAGGCGGAGGAGCAGCGGAAGGGGGCGGAGGAGATCCTTTACAAGACCAAGGTCGTCCAGTTTCTCGGCCGCGCCACTCCAATCGTGCTCCAGAACGACAACGGCCCCTGTCCTCTCCTCGCAATCTGTAAGCCCTTTCCCCTCCCCCTCCGGTTCCTCCGCAAGCGATCGAATGCGGCGTTGCTTTGACTTTCTTGGAAGTTTCTTGTCTGATTGACCTAATTTGATGGTTCTTGGGATGTTTGATCCGGGTATGTTTTCTTGCTGTTTGTAGGTAATGTTTTGCTGCTGAGGAATAATCTCAGTTTGAGCTTGGAGGCGTCGGAGGTCTCGCTGCAGAAGTTGCTCTCTCTTGTCGCTGAAAGATTGATCGATTCCAACAGCAACGTGCAGGTTTGTATCTTCCATTTTCAGCTACAAGAATCTTGGTTTGTAGTTATGTCTTGGTGTAACGATTCTTTTGATTCTTGCATTCAGGACAAGGATGATGGCTATGTCACCAATCAGCGGCAGAACATTTCTGATGCAATTGACCTATTGCCTCGTCTTGCGACCGGGATCGATGTAAATCTGCATTTTAGGAAGTGCGTTCCCATGTTGCCCTCAGTTTTGGTTCTTACTGACCATATGAAATTGTAACCCTTGTGTTTTTATCTGTATTATTTTTTTATGAAAAATTATGATGTCAAATTTATGAAATCACATGTTACTAGTTGCGTTTGATTATGTAGGATTAATGATTTTGAGTTTACCCGGGAATGCGCCATATTTGATCTCCTAGATATTGGTCTGTATCATGGCTGGATTGTTGATCCCCAGGTAACCTTCCGTGCCATTCTGGTCCATGTTGGTATTTTGTTGTTTGCTGTGAATTATTTGCTTACCTATTTCTTTTTGCTATACACCTAAAAACCTATGGTTCCTTTCTGCTTGACATAATGGTTTGATGACATTCGTTTTCAGAAAAATATATGCTAGAAAAAATGCTATGCTTAAAATGTTTAATATCCTCACCTGATGGCTTTTTTCGTTATCTGTTGTGTTCATCTGCATTTTGAATGTCATCCATAGAATAGCTTATTCGCAATTTAGTGCTACGTTATTCTGACTCATGTCATGATAGTGTAACAGTATCATGTTCATACGTTATGAATAAACCATTTCAAATCCCTATAAGTTGATGATTGACAAATTTTGAAGTAGATATGATTTTTTTTTGTTTTGATTAATTACTCATGCAGGACCATCTTTCCCTAGATATTTTGAATTACTGTGCATAACATTTTCTTATTCTTGTCTCATTTCAGTTATTCTTGTTATTTGATATCATACTGAATCTATTATCATATATTCTCTTTTTTCATGCTTTGCAGTGCAAGTCTCTTTTTCAAGTAAACATGTTAATACTTTTTTTTTCTTTAGATTCAATATCCATTAAGTACAGGTTGGTCAATTTTTTGGTAGTTCATGCATGTTTGACACAGAAAAGTACGTGTATCAAATGCTTCATATTATCGATTTTGCCCGATGGATATGGTGTTGAGTAACACAAACATCTGAGAGGTGCTTTCTTGGTGCAACAGATACATCGTAACAGGAAACCCCATCATTGTTGTTGATTCAGGATGTGGAGGAATACCCATCATCATTGTACCTTCTTGTTATATTGAATCCTAATATCAGACTATAAGTTTGCTTATTTCTTATTCAATTAAAATTGTAAAAATAAAAACTACCTAGTGGAGTGTTCAGTAAATGGAAAATTTTGATTTGATCTGCTTAAAGTCGATGTTAACAAGTTTTGATCTTTTTGTAAGCTCATTTCAATGTAAATCAAATTAAATTGCTTGAAATATAGAAGAGCACAACATCAGGTTTAATTTTAATTACGGAATCACCAGATGGTCTTTGGTAAGAAAGGATAACTATATTAAAGATACTACTGTATTGGATTCTGAGTTCAGAAACAGTGTCATGTGCATCATTTTTGTTTGTGCTTGGGCTATGCTGAGTGCATGCCTTTGCATTTATTATTTTGGTTTGCTACCATGATGTGTGGAAGTCGAGTGCATGCCTTTGCATTAGAATCTTGAACATTTAACCTCTGGTGAGCTTTTCATGCGCCATAAATGTAAATGCAAGTGGCATATTACTGGTGATGGTTGAAGGTTATCTTTGTTTACTATTCCAGATTTTTCTGTAAACATACTGCCAAATATTCTTGATTCACTTTCTCATTTCTCATACTTTGCTTTTTATTGCATTTTCTTTTGTGTTGTTGACTTTACAGTCTCCATTTTTGTATATTTGGATTTCTGCTTCATAGATTTGACAATACCAGGCGAAGAAAAAATAAGTCTTTCTGGCTCATTGATTCTCTGGGGATCCTTGAAGGAGCCGTTAGTTTACTAAGCAGTTAACATAAGTAATTTTGAAATTTTATTTTGAAAAATGTTTTATGAATGTGTAGATCTAAGTGCTATTTATCAGTGAGCTGGTGTACATTTTTTTGTACATTTTCTGGATGCGCATGCTAGTAGACATTATCTTTGATTGATATATCCAGAGATCTTGGTTCTATTCCTTTTTTTTTATTTTTTTAAATTAAGACCTTGAATTGCAAGCTTTAAAATGAATTGTATTGCAGTTCAAAGTTCTACAGCTCATGAGAGATGTACTTGACTTGCTTTTGCTTTGATTTTGTGTACATGCTGGAGAGTTATCTGATTAAGTAGATACAGTGCCTCCTGTTCTTTATCAAAAGTTCATTTTTGGTAAAATTAAGACCAGTGTCAGGCATTAATTCATGTTTGTAGAAAATGATTTTCTCAAGTTCAACTTCTTAATATTTGTTTATAGCATGTCTGATGTGCATTAAGAAAGTTACACTAGGGATATTCCTTGTGTGACCAAGCACATGGCATACATGGAATAACCAAGTTATGTGGCTGTTTGTTTACATGAAGAACAAGCATGATATCTATGCTACTCTTGAACCGAAAAAATCTATATAAAAAATATAAGAGAACTTGGTAAAACTTTCTTATTTATTTGGAGGGGAGAAACATACAAGGACAATCTCTATTCCTATGCTGCTACATTCTAATTGTTGTGGTTCTCATAGTTTTGGTCTATATACAGTTCTTTGCCTGTTCTAAATTCTTGACTAATCCTTTGAATTTACTTCCCTGTTTCTGATCTCTTACATTCGAAGATAAGTTGATTTACATTTTTGTTAAAAATACCTAAGTAATATCAACTTTTGGGAGATCGAAAGATCTTGGACCTTCTCAAGTGCTTCTTTTGTTCCTACATACCAAATGTGATTGTTCTCTTTATTATTCTTCTTCTTTTGTTTATCAGGCCTCTTCCAGTGTACATAGCGTAGATTGTGTATTAATCATGTTCTTTTCTATTATTTATGGTTTGGTTACTCACTTTATTTGTGGGATGCATCATGCCTAATATGGGCCATTATCTATCAATGGGTACCTTTTATTTAAAGAATCACTTCTTTTCATACTTCTTGTTACTTGCATCTTTATCAAGGATGAAAACAGATACAATATGGAACAAGTAGTCAAAAAAACACAAATTTTTAGTCACTTCTAATGAGCAGATATGAATATACTGGTATGTGTATTTGATATACACTAGATGTTGACACTATTTGTTCAAAATGAAATCCTAATCAAATATGACATGTGGCGTATATAGAATTCTGGATGGGGTGGATGTAGATACAAATTGGATGTGATGGCTAGAAATACGAATCAAATCAATAATGATAGCACAATGATGGATATTTGATGTGATCAATTAAGACAAAAGATTGGAGGTATACTAAACATAGGAATCTGATATTTCTATATATTTTTAATGTTGTTAAACTGGTTATAGAGATTTTTTAGAGACACCGCTTTAATAAAAATATAAGCTGCTCACAAGTTGTTCTTATGTCAAATCAAAAGCTGTAGAGGATTCCAAACTGTTTGTGGTTGAGCATGAGAAGTAAAACATATATTGGACAGTGGACAAAATAGAATCCACAGTAACCTTTTTTTCCAATAAAAGGTAAATATTTTACTTAACTATATGCATACATCCTAAGCCCCTCTTGTTGGAACATAACAAAAACTGCAGATAGGAGCAATAGACAATTCAAGATCCTGTTCCAATGATTGGATGGCAAAATTAGCAAGCCTAGCAACAGTGTTACCTTCTAAAGATATGAGAGATTGTGTATTCTACAAAAAGTTCAATTTAATATCTCTAACAATGCTTAGAATATGTCAAGAAGGGTCTTTGTTCTCCAAGATTTCTGTGGTTGTTACATGTCCTCTTAATATAAGCCATTATTCCTCTTACTTACACTTAAGCTTGCAGTGCTTCAGCATTGATATTCACTACATTGTTTCTTGTGCCTGTTCTTTTATATTGAATCTATGGTGCTATTCAACTTTGATCGTTTTTTGTTTCGTTGAGTTTATAATTTTTATATTTCTCATATTCATCCCTTTTTTCTTTGCACTTGAATTTTTTTAATTTAAAAACTTTCACCCTATATTCGAGCACTTGCCCTATTAATTCTAAACCTCTTTTGTTCAAATAAATCGACACTTATTTTTGGTATTTAGTTGTCAATATTTGGGCACTAAGCTGAGCATACAGTTGTAATGCTGACTAGTTTAGCCGTTGTTAGTATAGATGAATCGCTAGCAAAGGCATTTAACTTATCTATGCTGTATCTCAGGACACTGATACTGCAGCTGCAATTGGGTCAAAGTCGTACAATACTCTAGTTGCTGAGCTTGTTGCTTTTGAAACAAAAAGATCTGAAGGAGATAGTAGGGGTGAAGACGAAGAAGATTGTGTTGATTTTGCTGCAGCTACAACTGCTACCTTAGGAGTTCCCTCACCAAACCTTTCAAGAGGTATATCATTTGATGATCATCAGGTTCCAGTCCTTGACGATCAAAGAAAAGGGAAAGGTGATATCCAAGAAGAAGAGGAGCTGATGAGGGTCTTAAATCTCTCAAGGGATGAAGTTTCAAATCCTGTTAGTGCTTCTGTATCATCTGTTGGTGGTTTGAGTGATTCATCTCTTGGTTTAGATGCAAATAATAAGAGATCTTGTGCTGGAAATTGTGCTGATACTTTTGGGGAACAAGCCAGAGATGATTGTAACAAAAGCAACCACTCAGATTCCTTTGCATTGCAAGAATGCAATGCATCTGCTGATTGCAAGGGTATTGTGTTTGCAGAAGATGGTTCTGTGCTTTCCAATGTTGTTGCTGGGAACGATACGTGTCAGACAGACCATGAAGGATCTGTAATTTATGATATATCTAATAAATCAGAGGAAATTGATATGGTAATGCCCAACCAGGCCACAAATTTCCAGTCTCCTGATAATGGTGGTTCAGACAGGTATTGCAGTTACAAGGACCTGATGATTGTTTCAGCAAATGATGAGTCTATCTCAAAAGCTTGCTCTGGAGACACTTGCAACTCTCAAATTCATGAAAATTCCACTGATATTTTAAATAAAGCTTCACCATACAATTTGCAATCCTCAAATGGAATTGAAGAGCTTTCAAATGTTTCTGAGGTTGTCACTTCATGTCCTGGGGGTGAGCCGATATATGAAGGAGAAGAATGTATCCTTGAATCTGGACTAACTATCTATGCAGATCGGGAACCAGTCTATGAAGGTGAGATGGTTCTTGCTGAACAGGCTGAACAAACAGAAGAGAATAGGCACCTTGCAAATACAAGTGATGAGGTTGCACACAAGCATTGTAAGACAATTTCTGGGCCTTATTGAAAGCTTCTTGTTTAGTATTGGGGGTTCTTATGACTCCTTTAATGCTGACAAAAAATCCTTGAAAATTGTTTGTTGTATTTGTTTCTAGGGCAACTTATAAAGAATTTTCTGGAACATAATGCAAGCCAATTGACAATTTACGGGTGAAGTGTCATCGCTTTCTAATGTGCATGCTATTTTCTTATGCAATGTAAATGTGATTGGAGTTTATATTGTTCAAAGACTCTGTTTTTGCAGGCTGTTCTGTTTGCAAGAAGGCCTTAAGGAGAGAGAACTCTGTGTTTTCTTCCGAAATAATCATTTCAGCACTATGTTCAAGGTAAAATGATAAAGTGGATCATGTATGTCTGCTCTTTAATTTCTTTGATTTGTATTGATTATGTACATTTTACTTGTAACAGGATAAGATTGTGAAATTCTTATTTATTGAATCCATACTGAGGGATCTCTTACAAATTTTGTACTTGTTGTGTAGTTCAATGGTGAACTGTATCTATTGGCTACTGATCAAGGTTATATGAACCAGCCAGATTTGGTTTGGGAAAAGCTGAATGAGGTATGCTCTATTTGATGTTTGGTTGATGCGTGCTTACCAATGATTTTAATTTTGAATAATACCACCCATATCGGGCGGTACATACCGGTCCACCAATAGACTGGTATACGGACCGCCCGCTATCGGGCGGTACCATTGATTGGCGTTGTTTCCGCCCTATTATCGTCCTAAATCGGGCAGTGACCGAGGGAGAAAAAGAAGAGGGAGAAGGGTGGTATTAACCGAGGGAAGAAAGAGAAGGAAGAAGAGGAGAATCTGGAGATCGGTGTTGCTCTCCCTCCTCGTCTGTCGGCGACTTCTCCTCAATCGTGCAGGGAGAAGAATCCTCGACGTCACGGGGAGAAGAGAGGCAACGTCGTGGGCAGAAAAGAGGCGATGTCACCGAGGCGACATCGAAGAAAATGATTTTTTTTACTTATATATATATATATATATAGATGTTGCGTCGGTTTTCTACCCACGTGGGGAGAAGAAACCTTCTCCCCATGCGCCAAAAAGGGCGATTGAGGCAATCAGCCTTTTTTTTTCTACTTATATATATATCAAGCGGGATATCAAAATGTACCACTCGGTATACAGTACCGTATCATACCGAGCGAATCTCGAAACTTCAATACGGTACAAAATTTCAATCCTTGGTGCTTACACCTTTTTTCTTCTTTTATGTAGTGTGCTTTGCTCATTAATATTACCTTAGCTTAACAAATTTTGAATTGAAGTATTTTGCCTGAATTCATTATGGTCTTTACAATGGTTTTTTGTTGATTTCTTCTGTTTGTATCCTTAAGGTCAATGGGGACACAGTTTTCATGACTGGTAATTTTATGGAATTTAAGGCTGACAATCAAGTCCGTGACTCGTGGAATGAACAAAGTGCTATGACGAGTACAGCTGTATGTATTAGCACTGTCAGTAGATCAAAATCTTTGAATATATATATGTGATTAATTGTTTTCTCAATTTGCAGGATTATCTAGCAGCACTTGAGAGCACAGGTCCCTCGAGTTCGGCTTTTAAGTATGTATTTGTACTTTTAAATTTAGTTTTGTTTGGAAATACATCTCTTAGATGTCTGTAGTAGCATATGTTTGATTATAAGTTGCATGAGGAAATTGAACTGGTTTCCTTTTGAAATTTTACTAGGTGATGCTTTATGTATTTGTAGAAAAGTATTGAAGTCTAAGATCCAATACAGATCAATATTAGTTAATTAATTAGGGTATCATTTTCTACCATTTGCTAATATTGGGTATAACTGTAATTTTAACTCTTTTTATTCCTATAGGTATTGGAGTCCGTATTAGTCATATGACATGATCTTGGTTGTCTGAAGGGGCAACATTTATTGAATTGTTAGAAACATGAAGCTAGCTTTGATTCCTTTATTTTAAGTTTGGTTTAATTACTAGGATTAGGAAATTTGTATTAGTACTCTAGGTTTATTCTTTTATATGGCTTATGGCCTACATAAGCAGAGTGAGGTCATCACTACAGAAAAATTGATATGAAGTTTTAAGTAGTTATAATGTTTATGCTTTAATTTTCTTTATTGTAGAAATCTTGTAGGGATAACTATGCTACACCTTTATGGATAGATACTTTTTTAGTTAGAGTTTTACAACCTATGAGATACTCAATTCTTTCTTGGCTCACATGTGCTTTTTAAGTTGTATCATTTAAACCAGCAGAGGTCATCCTTTCCATTGGCCACCTATCATCTGGAACAAGGAGTTGGTTTGAATGGCAATATCTTAACCACTGGTCAGATTAGTATGGTACCAGCATACCGTCTGATTTGGAAGTAAAATAAAATTTAAAATAAAAATATGATGAAATTCAGTAAAACAGGAAAAGAGAAAGGGGGAAGGAACATGCCTTTTGATTATTGTCTTCTTCCTCTAGCTTTTTCCTCCATTCCTTGCTTTCCTCGTTGGTGCTGTCTTTGAACAAGTGAGAAGAGACCTGGCCCTAGCCTCCCGCATCTCACTCTCTTCCTCATCTCCACTCCACGTGTTATCGGTGTTGTCTCAACCTGTTTCTCCTATGAAGAATCACAACTTGTTATATTAGAGTTTTGACAGGTTTTGTTTAAATTAAAGAAGGTGTAGATCATTATTTGTAAGTGCTACATCATGATATCAGTCTGATATATAATTCAGGATCAGTTCAGCTGCCTATCTTTGCTTTATCTGAAGATACTGATCAGAATCACCTGGTTTACAACCTGGTCTCTGATCAGACTAGTACATACCACATGGTATTTCTTGTATCTCTTGCGATTAGAATACTTGGTCTGGAGAACAAGTGTTCCATCTGTTTACAATTATTCATACTTACAATCGAGGAGGTAAGTAAATTTAGAATTTGGAGCAATTGCATCTTGCAGAATAAGTCCCAATAAGTGCTTATTCTATAAGCTTCTTCTGCAATTTCTTGATTGTGCATCCCTCCTGAGCACTTCATGATCAACCACAATGTTCACAATTTCAAGGTACACTGCCTTCACCAGCTACTGGAAATGGTTTTGGAGTAGATACTATTGTCACCAGCTGTGGAGCATGCTATGTTCTGCAGCTTAGCAATCACTTATTGTGATCATATATAGTAAGATCGTGGGAAACTGAACTCATGAAGTTCAGGAAAGATCATTACAAGATCATTTAAAAATAACTTATCTCTAACTACTTTATGTCTTGTGATTTACTGTGTATGCTTTGATCTTTATGTGAAGACAAGAATTGAGTTGAAGCCTGCTGATTGCAAATTTTACAAATAGAAGTTTATTGATATAAATTTAAATGGCAATCAAGGATAACCTAGAAACTAAAGCATATAGTTCTCAACTAAACCTGGATCACAACCTTAATACATTACTTGCAAATGGATAGATTTATCACAAGAGACCTAGAAACTAAAACATATAGTTCTCAACTAAACCTGGATCACAGCCTTGATACATTACTTGCAAATGGATAGATTTATCACAAGAGACCTTAGTGACTCAAGGGAGGAACAATGTCTTCCTACCATCAATCTGTCTGAACAAGAAGCTGAGTCCAACGACAACAAATAGCATTTATGAAGAAAGTAGTATACAATAATTCTTGCTCCTTTCTCTCTTATACTGGATCTAGGAGTTTCTTTAACTGTCATTGCTTCATGTTCAAATGTCATCTCTTTTCCCATATTTAGACATGGATTCCCCTTCCTTTGGAGTACCACTCTACTTAGAAAACTTCATTGTTAAATTGAACTTAAAGAACTCATAAAACCCTCTCCAAAGTTGCTAATCCTTCAAAATATCCTCACAACTGTGACATGATGTCACTGTAATTGCTCTTCTTGACACTTGAAGAGTTATCATGTTCTCAACCATCAAAAGGGGTTGTTAGCAGATATAAGCAAAAGAAACACACAAACTTTTTAAAAGATTAAAATAACAAATGATTGAAGGGGAAGCAAGAAATGCCTCTTAAGGAGGGCTTTTACTCCATCTAGATTTATTTTTATTCACCCTGACATGCTTAAATAGCATCTGGAATACCCCCTAGGGATTTTGTGTTTCTTTTTGGTCTCTAAGACTACAGGTAGGTGACAGGAAGGGTAACATACCTAGTCTTTGTTACATCCACTGTAGTGATTTCAACACTAAGTTGGTTAAGTGAATAAAGGTTATCTCACAAGTGTAGAAATTATAATTTTCCATATTTATTGTATTTAATTATCTATTATTATTATTATTTTTGGGAATGTTATAGTTTGTTATGTGCATGGTTGCTTATTCAGAAGTACTTTCAAAGTTGTTTGGAAGCGTGAAACTTTTAGGCAGGGATTGAAATTTCGTATCGTATCGGTGTACTGAGCTTTTCTCGGTATGGTATGATACGACATACCAAGTAATACGTCTAGAAAAAAAATATAAAAATCAATTCTAGTATCGAGCGATATTAAATATATAAAAAAGATATAAAAATGAAAAATCAATATATAAAGATATAAAGAAAATATAACATACTGAGCGGTCGCCTTATCGTCGTCGCCTCGTCCTTCTTTTCCTCGTCGCCTCGTCTGCGACCTTCGATGTCTAGGAGGTCGAGAGAAGAAAGATGATATCGGAAGGTTCTCCGTGTAGAAGTAGTGGACGAAGGAGACTATTCGGAGATGAAGGTCGGGGTCTTCACCACCTTCCTCGCAGTTGCCTCTTCCGTTGCTCTCGTTGTTACCTCCCCTGATCCCCGCTAGCTCCCCCTCCAAAGAGGTACAACTCTCCTCACCGTAACCTCCTAGATCGGGATCGTCGAGGGAGGGGGGTGTCGAATCGGGATTGAGAAAGGGCGTGGAAGACAAGTTCACGCCGAGGTTCAATGGGCTCAGGTTCATCGAGACGTTGGTGACAATGCATCGATGACTCTGCGGTACTCTTTCTCAATGCTTCTCCCTCTTTCTTGATGCTTCTCTCTTCTTCAAATGCCCTCTTCTTCCTCGCCTCGCCTTGCTGCAGTCAGGCTAATACCACCCGGTAATGAGCGGTCTGCATGCTAGTCAGCTAGCAGACCGGTACGTACCGCCTGTACCAGGCGATACAGAACGGTATTAAAAACCCTACTTTTAGGTCCCATTTGGTATGAAATTTTGATATTTATCAAAAGTTCCAATAAGTGTCCAAATTCTAAGTAGCAATTTCTTAATAGGAAATTTTAAGCAGTTGAGAATCCCAGAATTGCCCATGATACCATTGGATAATGATTCCCAGAATTTGTATGGTGGGATATGGAGAGTGTTTAGTTTAAGATATCAAATTGCTAATGGACTTGGGAACTTAAATCATGGGATTTGGAGAATGGTGTTTGGATGATGAGATTTTGATGGTGGGATTTTGAGGGTGTGTGGCTAATATATCAGAGTTTCACTGGAAATCTCTATGGAACTCCTACACTAACTGAGATCACAGCAACTTCAAGGGTATCTATGTCAAAATTGCATATTTATATCATATAACTGTGCATTTTAACTGTGAATATCTTTTTTGGTTTATTCTGATGATGTTATTCATTTGTGATGGATGGTTGTATACTTGCATTTACACCTCTCTTTTTTATTCTGATTTGTAGGATTTGGTTGACTTGTATGAGCAGATTTTACTGTCAAAAAGTAACAACTTATTTTAGGCTTTTGAGTTTTATACTATTGACAAAACTCAAACCATTAAATATATATGGAGTTGATGGTAGTAGCCATTATATATAAATATATATGGTAGTTGATTCACAAGAATTTCATGACATTTTTCAATGATAACGAGTGTAGGGGGGAACTTCTTACTAAGATACTAGGGCAGAACTTTAGTTTTATGTTTTGTTATATTGGCAAAGCAATTTTTGAAAATAAAGCAATTACATCTGATCAATTTCTTGTAGCCATGATTTGAAGATTTTATGGAATAATATAATTAGTAAGACAACAATTCTATATGTTAGAATTCTTTACTCATCTACCTTTTCCTTTTAATATGACTTCACATCAATGGTTATGTTTCTCAAGTTCATATTAAAAACAAGGGTTAAGGTTCATTTAAGCTCCTATGGTTTTAATCATGGACCACTTAAACTCTTATGGTTTACCTGTGTCTAAAATAACTCATACATTTTAAAAAACGTAGCATATAAGCCCCTTCCGTCAAATCTGAGTCAATAAAAGTTGGAGTTTGCTTATATGGCTTGCTGACTAACAATAAATCATCAATATAATGATTCGTGTAATTTAAGTTTAAAAAAGAGTTAAAGTCCATGTTACCTCCTATGGTTTTGGTCATGGACCACTTAAACCCTTATGATTTATTCGTGTTTAAAATAATCCCTATATTTTTAAAAGCATACCATATAAGCCTCTCCTGTTAAGTCAGAGTTAACGGATGTTAGGGTTTACTTACGTAACATGTTGACTCATAATAAATCATTAATATAATGACATATGTAATTTAAGCTTAAAAAAAAATTAAGACTACCATCAAAGGCGGGAGGAGGCGTCATCGTGGAAGCGACCACCATCTTGAGCTCGTCCTCTTCCTCGACAAGATGAACTTTAACCCTTTTTTAAACTTAAATTACATGTGTCATTATATTAATGGTTTATTGTGAGTTAGCATACCACGAAAGCAGACTTTAACGTTTGTTAACTCAAACTTAACGGGAATGACTTATATGCTACGTTATTGAAAATATATGGGTTATTTTAGACACGAGTAAATCATAAGGGCTTAAGTGATTCATGATCAAAATCACAAGAGCTAAAATGGATCTTAATTTTTTTTAAATTTAAATTAAACGTGTCATTATATTAATAGTTTATTGTGAGTCAGTATGTCACGTAAGCAGACTCTAACGTCTATTAACTCAGACTTGACGGGAGGGACTTATATATTACGTTTTTTAAAATGTAAGGATTATTTTAGACACGAGTAAATCATAAGAGCTTAAGTGATCTATGACCAAAACCACATGGGTTAAAATGAATCTTGACCCTAAAAACAATAGCATAAGTTTTATATTTTCTCTTTCAACCTAGCCCATTTGTCTCTCATGTTTACATGAACTATAGTCTGCTCAAAGGCTTAAAGTTTATTCACATAAATTAGAAAATTATTTGAAGCAACCTATAGTCGCTGAGAGCTCGGAAGTAATATTAGAAATTTTGAGGACCTATTACTGAAAGAAGATATTGAATTCTAGGTTTCTGGATGTAACATAACCACATTTTGCAAATCGAGCTGATATTGATGTTGGAATTATTAGCACTAAATGTAACACATGCATGATTTCATTCCACCAATGTCTTAAAATGTTTGTCATTGTGTTAAAGTCATGGATCAACCACTTAAATGCTTTTAACAAATGATTGAAGTGCTTTAGGCATGGTTTAGTGTTGTATACCTCTGTTTCATATTTCATATGAGACATTGCTCATCAGTGCTTATCTTACATTCCATTACTGTGCCAGTGGCATACACGATATGAAGTGATATATTATTTAAAATGATATATTATCCAATATTGGCTTCAGTTGAAACTAGTGAACCACACCGAAATCTGTCATGAGTGGACTGGACACACCTGAAATTATGAAAATCCTGAAAATTGGGGAAACTAATCTTAAACTGATGAGTTTTTGGCAGAGTTGCTTTAGATCAGCTGGAAGTGGCTGAAACTCCAAGATTATAAAATTTGTTGTTGGCCTTATTGAGATTGATTATCAAATAAAAACTTAAAATTAGATGAGTAACAAGTCCCGACAACAACTAAATGGCTTGTGACTATACCGGACTAGTTAACAAACTAACTATATAACTTTTTCGATCAACTCAGGTGGATGACTTGTAATCAGTTCATGGTCTTAAAGCTGGGTGACCCTTGTTAGTGTTGATTATTGGTACTGCAATCTTAATTTCTTCATGGTTTTTAATTGAATGAAATGACAATCCAACTGGCTGTATTATTTCTTTTGTGTTTACACTAATCCTTTATTTATGCATGACCTTGCAGTTCTGATTTGCAACTGGCAATAGCACTTCAACAGCAGGAGTTTGAACAGCAGCAACATCAGCAGCAGCAGCAGCAACAACAACAACAACAACATTCTCAACAGTCATCTATTGGTGGTCGTTCAAGGCTTGTCACTGGTCCTCAGGTTTGTGCTTTTCAACCTCAAATCGTAGGTTTCTTTTCACTTGATTATGTTCCAAACTGCATTCAGCTTTTAATATTTGGTAAACACCTGCTATTTGGATTTTATTCTTTTAGTGTTAGTAGGACAATTTGCACTTGGGGATTAAAAATGGTAAATTACTTTACCCATCAGTAGTAGTCTCACGTTGGAAGTACGTTATGAGATTATTGTCACCATCTCCAAAGTCCCCGGGTTCAGGAACTATTCTTGGTTGTGTCGTACTGCTTTGGGTCATGTTGCGTCGTTCTCTCATATTTGGGTAAAGCTGAATGTCATTTGTTTTTACTGCCCCACATGTAATATGTTTTTTTTGCTTCTGCTTTTGAAGTATTTGGTTGACTTGTATAATTAGATTAATTAAAAGGGGTTTGCAAAATTCCACAGGTCTCCAGAAACGCTGGCGCTGCACAGAAAAGCGACTCAAAAACCAAAGAGAAATGCATTGTCATGTGACATGTAATTTGTACCGTTTTTAAAGTTTTGGTGTAAATATGGACATTGTTTGCAATAAGTCCTAAAAAGTCTAAATACATTTTTTTTCTTGCTTGAGAACACTCGAACATCATTTTAACATCCGTTTTTTATTTCATTCAAGCTTAACGGTCCAATATATATATATATATAATAATAATAATAATAATAATAATAAAATAAGAAAGAAAAAAAAGACTACAACGTTTTAATATGCCTCACGAATAAGGAGAAGCCGGAGGGTGGGGGGGGTTTCAATTTCTCAATTTTCACGATGTAAATAGACTTCCGATCAAAAGTTGATCATCATCGTGATTATCGTCCATCTCTCAGATTGCTAGCATAAAGTTGATCAGCCGCACTACTCGCATCAGAACGATGTCATCGACCCACAACAGTAGTAGTAATGCGCAGCCATATCAGCATTACCTGTTTCGTACAAAAAATCAACTGTCAAGTTCTCCTCCACTGCAGTTTGGCAAAGCTGTTGAACAAGCTTTCCAAAAAGAATGTTTTCCAACTTCATCATGATTGCAAGAGAAAGCTTATCCACACAACAGAGGTTAATCGTGATGCTTCAATGTTTTCATTAAGGAAATCAGAAGATGGGAAGAAAACGATTCACAGAACTAACTCGCGCGTGCAAAGTAAATAAAAAAAAAACAGAACACGATTGTGCTGAGGTTTTAACTAAATTAAAAGTTGACGATGGTATCTTAAAAAAAAAAAAAAGTATCTTCAAAAAAGATCTAATGAAACGTAAACATGCTGGCCCTAAATGAAAAACAGTAGTTTCATATAAAGCTTCCAGGCTAAAGCACCAAAGAAAAAGTAGAGATTTAAGATAACATTAGAATTCTTGTGAAGAATACGAGGGAAAAGAGAAAGAACTTTTCCGAACCACTTATTTTGAAAAAGTAATAAGCTCAAAGTTTATAGGTTCATGAGGAAGATAAAAAGGACAGCAAACAAAAAGATGAATATAGGTACAGGACTTGATGATATCAAATAAATGCCTACAAGGTGTAATAATAGATTAACGTGGCCAACTCAACTAATGAGAAGAAGGAACACCTCTCTTTGAGGTAGATACACTACTGCTCCTGCAGCACCAATGTCAAGTTTACTGATCTCCCTGAAGTCCAGAACCATCTCGCCAACAACCTCACTATCCTCTTTTACTCAGACTGAAATTTCTTGACACTCTTAATTGGATTGGGAAAGCGAAAAAGTCCTAATCCTCATGGCTTTAACACGTTCAATTTTATTACGAGATGTAATAAAAAAAAAATCATATCTTTGATGCATGTAATGCTTTTCACAGGATTGATTTCATCCCTCCGAGTTGGGGAAGATCCTTCCTAGTCATTTATCTCTAACATTTTCTCCCTTTCCAAAATTACAAACTTAAAGACTAATCGCTTGAGACTCAAACCTTCCCTTGACAAAATAATTAATCAGAACCAATCTGTCTTCACCCAAGGTCGCAACATCTATGACAGCATCATCATCGTTAACGAACTTATCTATTGAATGTATAGGTCCAAGAGGAAAACCCCTTTGATCCTCCTAAAAAAAAATCAACCTAAAGGAAGCCATCCTCTCTACCTTAAGCTATATGAACTTCCCCCCCTAGGTTCGTTAATTGTAAGGTTCAGGGTTAAGAAGAACCTCCACTCCCAAGTCGGTAAGTCGATCCTATTAATGCTGTTATTAATGCCATCCCCATTCGCTACTATGAACTCTCACATTGTTATTAATGCAAAACATTTCACATCTTGTGTTTGGGGACGATATCATTCTTGCTGTTACAACTAGTGACAAAACCTGTAGAAACCTTCTCAATGCCCTTTGACTCATATTCTGCATTCTTTAACCTCCTCAAGGTCAACACAACAAAATCACTTATCTATTTCCCCAAGTCTACTTCCTTCCAAACCAGACTTAAAATATATAACCTCTTCAACATGAAAGAGGGGACCTGGCATATGAAGTACTTGGGTACTTTCATAATCTCCTTATCTTTCCAAGACAAACTGATTAACAAGGTTGTTTATAAGGTTTAGGGTTGAAAGAGGAACCTCCACTCCCAAGTGGGTAAGTCGGTCCTTATTAATATAGTTGTTAATGCCATACATGGTGCAGAGGGGGATGAGGAACAACTGATTCTGATTATCTTGTCACTGTTCCTTCGGCTTCCACTATATGCTTGAATGCAATGCTTCTTTCACCTCCTCTACTGAAGTTGCAGGTCTAGGCTTCATCCTGAAAGATAGGGAAGGAAGAATCCTCTTGGCTGCCAAATCCTACTCCCTTGCCCAAAGTGTTCTGCAAGCTTATAAAGCCAACTCAATTGACAATTTTGTCACTTGTAAAGCTCACTCAAAAAAAAAAATCACTTCTATTACAAGAGAGAGAGAGAGAGAGAGAAAGAAAGAGAGAGAGAGATCTATATATTCTGCCACAGTGAAATTCTTCTATTAATCGGAGGCTAAATTACCATATTAAATCTGAAAGCATGTTGCCTTTCTAGATTTCAATTTTAGTTGCAAGATACTGTTTCACCCCATAAAGTTCCTAACAACAGTATCAAGAGCCCGATTGTTGGTTTCACTTTTCCCATTTTCAATTTTAGTTGCAAGATACTATTTCACACTATGAAGTCCCCAACAATGGTATCAAGAGCCTAGTCGTGGGGTTAGGGTTCCTTGAACAGTGGGAGGTATATGAGTGCGAAGCAGATTAAGACAGACAGTAACAACAAGTAAAGGAGATTTGGGATGCCAAGAAAAAGTTAGACGAGGTCAAGTCACTATACAACAAAATAATTTTAAGAAAATGCTCCACACTCTTCAAGTGTTAGAATCCACGACAGTGGGATCATATCAAAACTCTATTTTATTCTCTCACCTTACAATGATGAATAATAAAATAGAGGATATTGAATGTTTTGAGTAACTAAATATCCAAGGACGTGTAGCAAGCATCTCAGATGATGGTGAAGTATTAAACAAGAGCTCTATAGTTTTGGAAGGTAGATAACAGTTTGTTAATATCTAGCTAGTGAATACAACAGCACCTATCACATGACCTTCAGAAGAAACTGGATATAACAATAAGAACCTATCTTAAGAGGATGTATATTTTTGGATAATTATGCCTTCGGAATTGCTAGTATTGACACCATCAAGATAAACATAATTCACACTATTCAAGGGGTATTACATGTGACAGGTAAGAGGGAAACCCATTTACTCCTGGGACAATTAGATGAGTTTGGCTGTAGCATCCATGCTAGACAAGGAATCATGAAGTTTGTCAGAGGTGCACTTGTTGTGAAGGCAGAAAAGATCGTTATAGATCTAGATATGATTTTGGGAGAAAGGTTCAAGAGATAGATACATTTGTTGCATCAACAAATGTATATGATATGGCAACACAAATAGGGTCATATGTCAGAACAAGGAAGCTCAAACATGAAGCTTCTTACTGATCTTAAATTGGTAACCTTAACCTTTTCGTATGCATTATATTACAAGTAAGCATCCGTTGGTGATGGTTTTGGTCATCAGCCCAAGGTAGTGATATTGACCTGACCTAGTCTACTTTCCGAATGTGTCGTGATTGAAAGCCAGACGCTCCCTAGGAATATCAAATGTAGTCTCATCCCCTTGGTGGCAAACTCCTCCCAAGCTCCTCTCAAGCTAAAAGATCTTACAAATCTATGCCGAGCACGTGCTCCGCAAATCCCTTACGATGCATAAGTCAGCAAAAGCTCAAGAAAGTGAGTTTAATTGAGTGAGTTTGGAATGTCTACATACCTGAAGAGGTCCTCTCTTTATAGACCCCAAGCTAAGAATGCCCGGCACATTAGTGGAGAATATTTCATGGTGCCACATCATTGTCTCACTCATTGGTCATGCTTAGATTATACTACACCTAATTGATTGGGCATATATGGCCGATCTATCACGAAAGGTCGTCGCGCGCCCGCAACAATTCTGTTCAACGAACCGTTCGTCATTTGTGTTTATATGTACAGCTTCGTGGCAACATGTTTTGGCTTGGTTTTATGCCCTTTTGCTTGTAAAAATGTAAGTTCAAACAAGTTGTAGCGCTACAATGCGATCGCTCACTGAACTGAGCAAAACAGCCAAAAACAGCTCTGTTTTCGCGAGCCATGGGCTGTTTTCTGCAGCCTACTGTCGCTTGCGAAACATCAGCCATCTCAACACCCTAGAACCACCCGGGTGGCACCATGGGGGATGGGGCTTCGGTATAATGTCGGGCGTTGAACAATCTTTCGCAAGTTCGCACGTTACCTTGACGGGAACTTGTTGTCGCGCCCGGCACCCGGTGAGCAGTTGTTTGTGGACTTGCAGCTTTTCGTTCAACTTTCTAAAGTCCTTGTTTTCCTCCTCTCCCTCTTTTCTCTTGTGCATGCAAGGTGCTCGCTGAATTACTTGTAAAGCTTCCCCTTTTCGCGAGACATCGGGACTTGTCTGTCGCTCGTTCTTCGAACTAATCAACTTTCTCTTTTACAGGTCCTTCGGGACCTGTGAGAGGTTGCAAGTGGGCTGATCTTTGCGGACGTATATCGCAAGGGCGAGGCGCGACTTAGGCAACACAAGCTAAGTTCGCGTCTTTACCGCAAGGGTGCCTCACGACTTAGGCAATTCCAGCTAAGTCCGTGACATTGTGGTATCAGAGCGAGCAAGCAATTCGAGCAAGCAGCGAAGGAACTTCGCATTTTCGCCATGGCAAAGCATCGTGGCGAATCGAGCAAGACGGGGCAAGCCGGACCCTTGCCCTAAGCAGTTGCAGGTGGGCTGTAAGTGCATACTCGCTCTCATGTCATTGGAGTCACTCAAGTGGAGCACGACAGCGAACATGATGAGCGAGAAGTTGGTTACTCTCCGCGAGCGGAGGAGGCACAATCTAGAGCGCAAACCGGGAAGAAGAGCCGTAAGGAGAGACTCACAGCGGCGGAAACCCGCTTGGATGTTCTTGAAGCGAGCTTAGAGGAACTCTACCATGGCCAACGAAGGCTTGTTGGGGTAGAGAGCTCGCAAGAAGAAGCGGAGTCCCGGATCGACAAGGTTGAGGCCCTAGTCGACCGATTGTCAGATGACACCAAAGACTCCGTGCAACACCTGCAGGAAGTTATGACGGAACTCACTTCCACGATGACCATGCTCACGAGGGCCCTGAATACGGGAGGAAGCAACACCCGCGTTGCACCGGCACAAAACTTGAGAGCACCTGAGCTACATTGTTATGGAGGTGCCCGAGATGCCAAAGAGCTCGAGAATTTCTTGTTTGACATGAAACAAAACTTTCGAGCTACAAGGCCTGATTATGAAGAAACCAAAGTTTCTATAGCAACCATGTATCTGAACGGAGATGCAAAACTTTGGTGGCGAACCTGTTGGGAGAAGATCCAACAAGGTCGGTATCGAGTTGACACATGGGAAGACTTGAAGCAGGAGTTGAGAACTCAGTTCCTACCGGAGAACACAGAGTTCGTCGCAAGAAGGAAGTTGAGACAACTCCACCAAAATACTTCCATTCGAGACTACATAAAGCAATTTTCTGCGCTAATACTGGACATACAGGACATGTCCGAGAAGGATAAACTGTTTAGCTTCCTCGATGGTTTGAAGCCATGGGCTCAACAAGAACTACATCGAAGGAATGTCGCCGATGTGATTGGGGCAATTGATGCCGCAGAAAGGCTCACCGACTTTGTTTCCTCTGAAGACCCGAGAAAATAAAAACAATCTTCAGGCAATCGCCCTCCAAAATATTCTCGAGGGAAGGAGCTCGGGGGCGAACAAAGGAAGAAGAGTTCCCACAAAGGGCCAAGCCCGAAAGGCAAGTCCCCGAAACTTGGCAGATGCTTCTTATGCGAAGGGACGCACATGGTAAGAGAGTGCCCACAAAAACAAGCACTCAATGCTTTAACAACTTCCATCCATCCCCCCCGATCGGACAAGAGCAAGGCTGTCGCTCTTAATTCGAGTAGTTCTGAATCCAACAACGACAATAAGGAGTCGTAAGGACCCCAGATGGGAGCAATGCGTTTGTTGAACGCCATGTGGGGTTAAGTGGGGGAGAACACGAAGACAAGGCTACAAAAAGCAGGAAGTGGCGAGCTGATGTACGTAGACATAAAGCTCAATGGCTAAACGACCCATGCAATGGTGGACACGGGCGCTACCCACAACTTTATTGCCGATCGAGAAGCAAAGCGACTTGGGCTGATCTTGGAGAAGAGCCCAAGTCGAATGAAGGCGATGAACTTGGAGGCCAAGCGAATCTCCAAGTTGGCTAAGGGAGTTCCCATCAAGATCGGAACATAGAGCGGGAGAACAAACATGATGGCGGTGCCATTAGACGACTTCCAAGTGATTCTTGGAATGAAATTCGTGCACGCGACGAAGTTGGTGCCAATGTCGTTCCTAAACTCCCTACGTATGATGGGAGGTGACAACCCCTGTGTGGTTCCCGTCTCTCAGAAAGGAACCAGGGAACCCCAATATATATCGGCATTACAACTGAAGAAAGGGATACGAAAAGGTGAACTAACATTCATGGCTGTTATGAATCTAGAGCCACTCGATGAGAAGGTCATTCATGAACCTGCTGTGGTGGCGAACGTCCTGAAGGAGTTCATGGATGTTATGCCACCCGAGTTGTCGAAGACTCTGCCGCCACGCAGAGGCGTGGATCACCACATCGAGCTGGAGCCAAGAGTGAAGCCTCCAGCGAGACCACCCTACCGCATGCCCCCTCCAGAGTTGGCAAAGCACAGAAAGCAGTTAGGTGAACTGCTAAGCGGTGGTCTCATCCGTAGTTCTAAAGCACCATTCGGAGCTCCAGTTCTCTTCCAGAAGAAACAAGATGGAAGCCTCAGACTATGCGTCGATTACCGAGCCCTCAATAAAGTGACGGTGAAGAACAAAGATCTCATCCCGCTCATCGCGAACTTATTCGACCAATTGGGCAAAGCCAAGTATTTCTCAAAACTCGACCTTCGGTCGAGGTATTGGCAGCTGCGCATTGCTGAAGGCGACGAAGCGAAGACTACATGTGTGACCAGGTATGGAGCCTTTGAGTTCTTGGTGATACCTTTCGGCTTAACCAATGCTCCGGCCACGTTCTGCACTCTCATGAACCAGCTATTCAAAGAGTATTTGGATAAGTTCATGGTTGTCTACTTGGACGATATCGTCGTCTACAATCAAACGCTCGAGGAGCATGTTAAGCACGTTCGAACAATTTTCAAGGTTCTCAAGGTTCTACACTTTGTTCGTGAAAAGGGAGAAATGCTACTTTACTCAAACGGAGATCTTATTCTTGGGGCATCGAATCGGTGATGACTCTATTCGGATGGACAAATCGAAGGTGGAGGCAGTTGCGGAATGACGAACCCCAAAGAAGGTGCTAGAGTTGAGATCCTTCCTTGGTTTCGTCAACTACTATCGACGCTTCATAACGAGGTATTCGAAGCATGCAACTCCACTGATGGAGTTGCTGAAGGAGCAGCCTTGGAGGTGGTATGATAAATGTGAAATTGCATTCCAAGATTTGAAGGCTGCTGTGTTGGAAGAACCAGTGCTCAAATTACTAGACTATGGGGAGCCCTTCGAAGTCCATACAGATGCTTCAGACTTCGTTATTGGGGGAGTACTCATGCAAGAGGGTCATCCGGTGGCCTACGAGAGTCGTAAACTCAACGAGACCGAGCGACGGTATCCGATGCACAAGAAGGAAATGATAGCGGTGATCCACTGTTTACGAGTTTAGCGACACTACCTTCTTGAATAGCGATTTGTGTTAAGGACAGACAACATCGCTTTGAGTTATTTTCAAACTCAGAAGAAACTCTCCCCAAAGCAAGCACGATGGCATAACTTCCTGGCTGAGTTTGATATAGCAATGGAGTACAAGCTCGGAAAGGCAAATGTCGTGGTCGATGCATTGAGTCGGATTGTGGAGCATGTGAATGTCGTACAATTGGAGGGCAGAGGCCAAGCAAGTCAATTGCACTCCAACTTCCTTTCCAAGATCAGGGATGGTCTGTACAGTGATCCCCAAGCAGTAACCCTGATGTAGCTCATCAAAGAAGGCAAGGCACGACGGTTTTGGGCCCAGGAGGGACTCTTTTATACCTAAGGAAATAGGGTTTATGTTCCTCGAGTGGACAATCTGAGGCGTAAACTCTTAAGAGAGTGTCACGATTCCCTTTGGGCGGGACACCCAAGCATTCACAGAACCTTGGCTCTCGTGGAGAGGGCCTTCTACTGGCCGAAGATGGGGACTGATGTGGAGGAATATGTTCGAATGTGCCTCACTTGCCAACAAGACAAGGTGGAGCAGTGGAAGTCGATGGGACTGTTGGAGCCATTGCCCGTACCAGAAAGGTCGTGGGAGAGCATTTCCTTGGATTTCATATCAAGCTTACCAACAGTAGGGAAACTCGGATCGATACTCGTGATGATCGATCGATTTTCAAAGTATGCAACTTTCATTGTTGCTGATGATGAAGGAGGCGGCCAAACTGATGATGAAGGATGTGGTGAAGTATTAGGGAGTCTTGCACAATATCATCAGTGATCGAGACGCTCGATTCTTAGGACGATTCTGGACCGAGCTATTCAAATTGTTGGGGTCGAAGTTATACTTCTCCATAAGCCTCCACCCCCAGATGGATAGTCAAACTGAAAGGATAAACTCGCTCCTAGAGCAATATCTTTGGCACGATATGAGTGCCAACCAACGAGATTGGGTGAAGTTGTTGGACATTGCCTAATTCTCCTACAACTTGTAGCGGAACTCAATGTCCAACAAGAGCCCCTTCGAGATCATTATAGGGTAACAACCGTCAACTCCTCACACCATGGTAATCGGGTATACTGGGAGTAGTTCGTCCGCCTACCACTTTATAAAGGAGTGGCACCGAAATGCAGATATTGTGCGGGCTTACTTAGAGAAGGTGGCAAAAAGAATGAAGAAGTGGGCAGACTTGGGCAAGCGACTACAAGAGTTCAAGATCGACGATTTGGTGTTGGTCAAACTCCAACCAACATCACTCCAATTCTTTAGGAACAAAGTACATAAAGGATTGATGCGCAAGTATGAAGGGCCCTTCCCAATTATCAGTAGGGTGGGCAACGTCTCCAACAAGTTGGAGCTGCCGGCGTGATTCAAAATTCACAATGTTCTTTATGCCAGCAACTTGAAAGCCTATCGCTCGGATCCGCAAGATGCTTCCCGAAGTGTTCCAACTCGACTACCCCCCACTAGAGCCTCCTACGAGAAGCGAGTTGAAAACATTTTAGCGGACCGCAAGATAAAGCTACCCACTAGAGCTGAGCAGACCGAGTACTTGGTGAAGTGGCGAAAGCTTCCCTGAACTGAAGCCAGTTAGGAGCCCGAAGACGCCCTACGACATGAAGCAATCATCAACAACTACCAAAAAGTGTCAACGAGGGCGTCAACAGTTTGAGTGGGGGAGAATGTCGCGAACGGTCGTCATGCGCCCACAACAACTCTGTTCAACGAACCATTCGTCATTTGTGTTTACATGTACAGCTACGTGGCAACATGTTTTGGCTTGGTTTTAAGCTCGTTTGCTTGTAAAAATGTACGTTCGAACAAGTTGCAGAGCTATAGTGCGACCGCTCACTGAACCAAGCAAAACAACCCAAAACAGCTCCATTTTCGCATGACACGGGCTGTTTTCTATAGCCCACTGCCGCACGCAAAACGTCAGCCATCTCAGCACCCTAGAACCACCCGGGTGGCACCATGGGGGATAGGGCTTCGGTATAGTGTCAGGCGTTGAACAATCTTTCGCAAGTTCGCACGTTACCTTGATGGGAACTTGTTATCGCGCCCGACACCCGGTGAGTGGCTGTTTGTGGACTTGCAGCTGTTCGTTCAACCTTCTAAAGTTCTTGTTTTCCTCCTCTCTCTCTTTTCTCTTGTGCACGCAAGGTGCTCGCTGAATTGCTTGTAAAGCTTCCCATTTTCATGAGACGTCGGGACTTGTCCGTCGCTCATTCTTCGAACTAATCAACTTTCTCTTTTTCAGATCCTTCGGGACCTACGAGAGGTTGCAAGTGGGCTAATATTTGCGGACGTATATCGCAAGGGTGAGGCGCGACTTAAGCAACGCAAGCTAAGTTCGCATCTTTGCCGCAAGGGTGCCTCACAACTTAGGCAATTCCAGCTAAGTCCGTGACAGATCGGAGTATTAGTTGGGGATTCACAACCTAGGACATTTGTGGGAAATATTTCCTTTTGAACATTATAATGACTAAGCATGTTTATGAAGGGACACAGCATTGCCTAGTTGACTAGGCACACTCATGTGGCACCACATCATTGCCTAGACAGACAAACATAATCAACTCAGCTATACGTGTCAGGCCTCGATTGGCTATCCATGATTTAACTAGGTTCCATATGTCAAGTTCTAATTGACTATTAAATCTAACTATATCAACAACATAAATTAGAGTTTGACAAATATACCACTAGAAGTAAATGCATTTTAGCATTGGAGATAACTAGTTCCATCATGAAGAGGAGCAGAAAACTTTGTGTTTCGCAGAGCGGATGAAGTAGTCCAGACGGTATGTTTTATCAATAAGATACCTATAATTACACCAAATCTGAAGACTAGACCTCCTAAACATAGACAGTAGTTCACTCAAACCTTCATAATATAATGACATGATGGAAAGGTAACCTTGACCAAAGTGCATCACCTATCATACGATATCTCATCAGAGATTCTATGGTTCATGAACTCCATAACTCTCACTCTATATCAATTAATAATTTTGAATTTTATAAATATCACTTCAGCATAATTTATCTGATCATTGAACATCTTAAGAAGTTAATAACAATAAGTGAAAATATTTCTTGTTAGTAGGAACAACAGTAATCTAGAATATACATACAAGAATTCTAATAAAGCTTATAATTAAAAAATACATCGCAATTAAGAGACCATAAGCATATCCCTAAAACCAATGAGATGTCGCTGTTTCAAAATCTAAAAAAGGTTAGTCAGGAAAATCTTAAATTGCACCTAGATAGACATACAATAACAATACCTATGGTTTAGGAGCAATATTGCCACTGGAATTTTGAGATGTTAGATCAAGAAACAACTTTTTTGAAATCTGTTGCAAACCAACCTCCTATTTTTGTTTACCCTAAGATGGCTGTCGCAACAGCTCTATATGGCCATGTGACTTCTATAAAAGAGAACCATTAACCTTAAGAAAAAGCAGAGTAAGATTGTTCACGAGGTGATATTTAGCTTGTAGACATTTAAGTTTACCACTAGCCTACAGAAATTAGTTATGATCTTCAAAAAAACTGCATCACCATGACAAGCTTGTTGATCATACACATTATGCTCAATTTTGTACTTACTAGTGCAAAAATGTACTTTTTAACAGCAGACAGGCCATATCTCATAATAATTTATATATGTAATTTTAGTGAGTTGACATAAGTGAGTCCAATAAGGCATATCATCTTAACACAAAAGTACAATTGCAGGAGATAAAAACTTGAGGAAACAAATGATAGCATTGAAATAAAAAATCCAGTATTTGTACCTTTATTTCATGAAGTGTGAGCTTTCTTGATTGTGTTAGAGAACCTATCAACATATATAACACAGGAAACATGTTAATATAAAATCTTTCATTCAAAGTATGTTATGTAAAGCATAAAAAATGACTAAATCACACAAACAAAGCTACAATATAAGAAAGGCTTCTAGGACAAAAGAAAATATGTCCACCGGCATCTCTCTAGTAATAGTTCCAAGGGTGGTAATTTGTCATGTAATTTGGAAGCAATCATAGTTGGAAATAGTCAAAGAAAAATATGATCTCAGTGTATATGCAATGACTACAAACTGCTCCTTGAAGCAGGCCTTTCCTTTCAATTAATCCAATAATATCTGATAGAGTAACAGACACAAACAACCATTTATAATAAAGATGAATTAGATAAAAAGGCAAAATCCAATCCTGTACTTTTCTAAGCATTTATCTCAACGTTTCTTAGCAAATAATTCAAAGCCCTACAATGAAAAATGTAATCACAAAAATAAGTAGAAATTGGATAAAGAAAATGTTCATGACCACTAATGTAGAGAAAATACATCAAACATGGAATTTGGAAGTTCTCACAATTCTGTTCCCCACAAGCTAAGTAACCAAAATAACTTCATTTATACTTTTTCCTATAAGCATATGAAATTGTATTAAAGTTGTTTTGTACTTAATCAATTTAAAAAACTATATCTGTCTGACAATACTCGCATAAAGGTGCAACGGTAAGCCATGCAGAAAATAACAATGTACAACATGGCCTTGAGCAAAGCTTGGGCATGTGTTGTATACTCCTAAGTTAGGTTTGATTTGCATCATCAACTTGAATATACAAGGATGATTATGACTATGCATGTATATTGATGAGCCAACTCATCATACTCTGCCACAAAATTTCATACTTTGCAAACCTAATTTAAATCAATGATTTTCCAACTCAATGTTTTATTTTTTGTTATCTTTCTCCATATGTGTCTTCACAGTCAACCTCACAAAAAGTGATTTCATACAAACACTCTAGTGATGCTCATCAATGCTCAAAAGTGGATGCCTTCTTTCCTTACTCTTTCCCAACTCGCTCCTGTTTACCTTTATGGTGACTATCTCTTCCACAATTTGGAAAATAGCTTTGATTTGTCTAAAACTGATTTAGTTTGAACCCTAGAAACTTGTTTAGTCATCCTCAACTTGATATCAGTTCTAATTGTTGCTAACTAAGTTTTGTTGATGAATCAACTTGGATCCAACCTTGCACAATGGATGCATTTGTTTAGTTTCTTGTGTCTAATTATAGTTTGACCCTATTGGTCAAAGTAGTACCCCGTATAACATAAAGGAGCAATTACAAAGTGTGCAGTTTGTCCATATATTCTGAAAGTAGGCATGTTAATGCTGTACATACAAAGAGTTGCCTCAATTCTATTTGTACCTTGCCACTATGGGTAACCGACCCATTAACTTATAGACTTGAACCATCTACACAAAATTCTTCAGCTCGAGTTAATATTAATAGCACACCATCTAGCCCAACAAACCAATTCAATTCTCTTGCAATGCCCAATGTGAAATTAAACTATATATCACAATCTCACCCACTTAAGATTCGTTATATCAAATCTTAATTCGTTGCGCAAAATCACGCATTAGTATGGTGCACACGAGGTCTAACTTGGTAGGTGCTCCATGTTGTGACGTGCCTTCACTGAAAATATTAATCCATTCTGAGACTATTTTTCACGACCTCACCAATAGAACTGAACTATTAACTTGATCTTCATAAGTCCAACCAACTGATCAAACTCAAAATGCTTAAACCAAAGATAATGACAGTAGAATTATCTAGATCTATAAATTAATTCAATTATTTTATGACATCTAGTGTGGAACTAAAGTGGAGTACCATAAATCCTCTCGAGGGAAGCACACTACACATGTCTATCTATTCCTTAAACAGTAACCATGAAAATTTTGCACAGCACCTAATAATTGCACATAATGATGTTAACAAATTGATAATAACTAAAAGTAAAGTGCCATACACTGGACATAATGATATTAATAAGTTGGTAACGATTAAAGAAAAGCACCATGCACAGCACATAATGATATTAAAAAGTTGATAATAACTAAAAGTAAGGTACCATGCACATACAGCACCCAACCATTACAATAACCTTGCTCTTTATTTCCTACCACAAAGAGAGAAAATGTGTATATCCTGAAAGATGAAATAATCCGATAAAGCCACTTGTATTTCCTACCGCAAGATGAAAAGAATTATGTATAACCTAAAGATTAAAGAGCTTTGGCATACACTACTGTTAAGTCATGTTATTACTTTCGGTAGTTCCTAGTTGACCTCATCTGATACCTAGGTTTGTGTACTGTTGGTCCACCTTCAGAACAAAGATATATCCTGCAACAAGATATGTTCGTTCCTCTATGAACTCTAACAATTAGTTCTGTCCAAAAGAGGAGCCTTGCATGATCAGTTCTTCTTTCATTAAAAGAATAGATAAGCAAAAAACGGAAACGACGAGAAGAAACTAGATATGGAAGAAAATGCAAAGACCCAAACAGGGAAGAAAATGATTACAAAAGAAGATAAACTAAATGCAAATAGAATAATTTGGTATGGTCTTGATTGAAGATTTACGAAACAATATTTGGTCAGTTTAGGTGCATATTTACAAAAATCGTACAGGGAACTTAGTATGAAAATAGGAATTTCATGGGTTCACATATAAACTACGTAGTTCAAGAACGTCGAAGCTTTATATATCGAGAATGCAGGAAAACTCTGCAAGGAGGTAAACAGGACAAGCTTGGGCCCATGGTCATACAATGAAACCTTCGAATCGACATCAACTTGGGATTCTTGAACAAAGATTGAGTCTTTTGGTCAAGCTTGTTCAAACTAAACCCATCCCCCAGTTTTAAAGAATCATGCATTAGCCTCAAGAACCAAGAAACCCTAATGCACTCAGACTCACTAACCATGATTCGGTGATCTTTAGCATTATGATCCAAAAACCAACGAATCCTATTTGATGCAAACGAGAAATGGACACACCTGGCGTAGATCCTGATGATCTACACAGCGCTGCGCCGCTACCGTGGCACGAGGCTCCTCTTGTCCTTCCCTCCGAAGATAGGCCAACTGTGGCGACGTGCTCCGCCACGATCGCCAGCGCCAAGAGCACCAGCCGAGCGGCGGCAATCGGCAGGCATAGGGCCGTCTTTGCGCCAACCTTTGAACCCACAGGCGGCGGGCGTATGGTACCCGAAGGATCATCAGCGGCAGCGCCAGTGGCGCTCCGGCATAGTGGAAGTCATTAAGGTCGAGGGAGAGGAGGGAACGGCGACATCGCCGTCTACATCAGCCAAGGGGAGGGCGAAAGCCACCGAAAAGAAGAATGGGCGGTTGAGAAGGCGGAAAAAGAACGCGAGCCCCATGAAAGTCACCTCTCTTCGGCGAGCCACAACCGTTCGTTTGGGGGCCCACGACCGAGAGACACTCGCGCTTCCCTGCCTCGCTCATTACAGGTGAGTTCGCTTTGACAGAATAGAACGGTGTGAGGCCATCTAGAATGTCATGACGTCATCCCATTCGGACGGTTCTGATCGATCAAAAAGCAAGGAGGAAGTCTTTCGTCGCCCGATTATGGGACTATCTGCGTGGAGATTCGTAAAAGACATCAGCGCAGTGACTTCAAAATCATGTTACTGCAACCTGCGTTGACCCTCCTGATTACTGAAGAACGGTGCAATAATCCTATCTTCAAACATAGAGAAGGGAATGCCCAGACCCAAACAGATTAAAAAATTATTACAAAAGAAGCTAAAAACAATATAATTTGATATGATCTCAGTGTCAATTTTTGGTCACTCTAGGCGTAATTTTACACATCAACAGACACGATTCAAGACAGCCCAATCTCTTATGTACCGAGAGAAGGCAGGGAAACTTTGCAAAAGGGAGACAAGATAAGCTTGGGATTCTTGACCAAAGCTTGGGCCTGTTGATCAAACTAAAGCCATTAGCTTCTGGAACCAAAAGACCAGTATCAAGAACCATGAAACCCTAATGCACTCGACTTCCGGTGACCATTAGCATCACGACCCAAGAACCAAGGAATCCTGTTTCACGCAAACGAAAAGAGGACGCACCGGGCGCAGATCCTGATGATCCGCACGACGCTCGATCGCCACCGTGTCACGGGGTTCTTCTCGTCCTTCCCCCGGACAGAGCCCAACCGTGGCGACTTGCTCTACCACGATGGCAAGCGCTAAGGGCACCAGCCGAGCGGCAGGCAGACAATCATCTTTACGCCACCGTTGAAGCCCAGAGATGGAGGGCGTGCGGTACCGGAAGATATCCACGAGGGTCATCCGCGATGCTCCGGCGATAGAGCGGGTCATGGAGGTCGAGGGACAGGAGGGGACGGTGAGATGACCGTCGGTGTCCGCCATGCGACGAGGAGGGCCATCTGAACAAGAGGGGTGGAGAAAGGGTGGGGGAAAACGGCATTCGAGCCCATGAACCGGCAATAAAACACGTCTGGAGCTCCTGCCATTGGGGCGGGGGAGTCCGCTCCACATAAAAGCAGCGCCGGGTCCACAAAACTAGCGAGAGCTGTTCCCTGTGTTGGTTTGACGGAAGAGTGTGGTCCCCGGTGAGCGGTATGACGTCATCTATTTACATGATTCGGGCGTTCTGATCAAAAAGCAAGCATGGAGTCTATCCTCGCCCGATCTGGGACTTGCTGCTTGGAGATTCGTAAAAGTCATCGGGTCAGTGACTTCAAAACTGACATGTTGATAATATTAAGGAATATAATCTTTTAGATTAAATTGCATGACATCAAGATTTAGACTGTCATTAAATTTGGGCCATGAAAGGTTGATTTGGTCCAAATCCTGGAAGTGCCGGCCGGGGATTGGAGGATTTCCAGCCTTAGAAAATCCACTAAATCGGGCGTCGGTCTTCGGCTGACCACCGTGAGCCACAACTGATGCAGTTTAGGAGTCACGCGCCGGTAGCCGCCGCCGCCTGATGCGCCCACTACCTTCTCTCGTCACCGCTGGTTTCACCGCCGCCCTCCTCTCCGCCTTCCCCTTCCCCTCTCCTCCTAATCTCCTCTTCTTCGCCGCCGCAGCGTCTTTCTCCGTCGTCTGCTTGTTCAGGCCACCCTTATCTACTTCCGCCCCTGTCTCCCGCCGCCATCGGGGCCCCTACCACGCGGTGACGATGAGACGCGCTGACTCCCCCCCGCCGTCCCTCTCCTTTTCCTCGCCGGAGTCGCTCAATGATTGGATCCGACCCCGCCTCCCCTCCGACGCTTTGGCCTCGTGGGGCGCCTCCCCCGGCACCAAATCTCTTCATAATCTCTGGCTCGAGATCTTCCACGGCGAGGCCTCGCTCCTTCTCCTCCCCCACTCCCAGGATGAGACAAGAGGCGGCGAAGATGGCTCCTCTACCCTTCTCCGCGTTGTCAACGTGGCTGCCGTGAGGATCCGCAACTCTAGCGGCGCCGTCCTTGTTGAATCGCACCAACTCCTCTCCGACGGCACTATACGCCACCGCTACCGGCCCCTCTCGGAGAAGATGATGCCCGGGGAACCCGTGGAGGCGGCGGTCGCCCGTGCAGTGCGTGAGGAATTGGGGAAGGATGTCGTGAAGATTGTGCCGGGGTCATACAATATGAGGGTTGAGGAGAGGACTTCCGCCTCGTACCCAGGCCTTCCGGCACGATACGTCTTGCATTCTGTTGATGCCGAGGTGGAGGGACTGCCGGAGGAGGGCGAATTCTCGACTGAAGAGAACGGGGAAGGCATTGAGGCAATGGAGAAGGCAATTTTTGTTAGGAGACATTTCTGGAAATGGGTAACTGATGACGATGGCAGCATCGAGCGAGCATGGGGATGATTAGGGCATACAAAGGTGAAATTTTGTCTTAGATGTGCAAATGCTTATCTGTTTAGTACTTATTGACCAGTTATTGACTATAGAAATCTGTTTTAGATTTGGCAAAGATCTGTTGGTAAAGAGAGGCTATGTGATAGATATCAATGACATCTATATCAATGGTTTGATATATGGTATGAATGGCACTGAGTTAGAGAATATTTATTCATCTATTGTAGATCTCATTGGAAGTATCTTCTGTGCTGCATCCACGAAGCTGCATTTGTACAGCAGTGGACGAATTTCCATTAGACATGTTAGAATGCACTATCTGTGAATGGTGGTTTGATTTTAGAAATCGAAATGTGGTGTTATCTTGTGGTTGGTTGATGTTGCAGGCACATAGTTCTTATTATATTCTAGCACTTAGAAAGTGTTAGCTAATTCAGCGTTCGAAGTTTTTTTTATAGTTCGGCACTTCATGAGAACAATTTTTTGTGCTTGCACTAATATCAAGCAGCTGTCCTCAACATCAGCCTTGAATTAAGCATGCAACAGAGGCTACTGGAACTGATGGCAACGATATTCTTTCTAGTGGATCTATTCTAGCATTCAACTCTTATTTTATATGTTTGCCTTATGCTTTTTTTTTTTTTCTAATCCTCACTTCTATTACTCTCTCTCTCTCTCTCTCTCTCTCTCTCTCTCTCCTTTTTTTCCCCCTAGGACAATAATCATTTTTTCAAGTATTTTTCTGTTCTGCATATGGATGTTCTGCAGATGTTAGGTTTTTTTTGTTACTTGAATGGGCTAATGCAAAACTTCTTTGTTGCAGAGTTTAGGTGTGGGAAGATAGCAGGAAGATCTTGAGTAACATAGAACAATTAGTGTAATCACCTTTCCATGACAAAACTTAAGGATGATTTTATGAATCTCTGAAATGATAGATAAGTGTAATTTTCATATTAATTATTTATTTTTTTATGGAAGATTCATGGAGGATTACATGAAACACTGGACCAATTTTGAAAAATTTGAAGGCCATAGCAATCTGTTTTTTTGGTTAGATTGCTGGGATTATTCTTAAAGGCTTGAGGATGGTAGCTGAAGTTCAGGAAATCTTTGATAATCTGAGAGGTGATTCGAGGGTGTTTATCCTTAAAGAAACTTGAATTTTTAATGAGAGTGGAAAGTAGATATGGATTTCTGAGACTGAAAATGGAATCACATAATGTGTTGAGCCAATTCGTCAAAAGTGTTATCGTGTTTGAATTGCTCCAGATTGTTACACTAGCTATTGCTTTTGTTTTCCCCATCAAACCATGCAGTCATGTTGCATCTTCTTCTGATTCTTTCTTCTGGGAGATTGATGGTTTTGTAGATGACTTTGCTGAGGAATTATTTATCCATTGTGAGCTTGCACATGTATGCAAGTGAAAATTCAGTAAACAAGGTGGAGAAATAAAAGGCTTTAATTGGTATGACTGACCATTTGGAGAACAAGAAAACCAGAATATTTGATTAGAGGTGTAATTTGAGTCAGAATAGTACCTTAAGTTAGAAAATTGAATATTTAGTCATAGGCCTGTAGCAAGGATCAACACAGTCCCACATATATCACAATATATACTGTTACGTTCTTAACATCAGGGGTTTAACATGCTATGTTTAGATAGAAATGAGATAGTGTTAACTTATCACGATCTATACTGATTTGTTCTTAACAGCCAGCGTTTAGCATGCTATCTTTTGATGGAAATGAAATGGTGTCAACTCATGAGGCAAGATAGATTTTTCTCTTAGTTATGTACCTGCTGAATATCTTAGTTCTCAAAATACTATTTTTACTGCTTTTCTATGGATGCAGTGACCTCAGACTGTGTTCATGTACATATTATAACTCTCCGTGTATAAAGCTTGTTAATTCTCCAGTACCTACCTCATCACTTCATTTTCTGATATTCTCTGTATGTAGAGGAGCTTGTATTGCTTATAGGGAGGTCACCAATGTCTCAGCATCATTGTTTTCATGTCTGGTTTTAGAAATGGATTGTTGGATTTTATGAATGTTCTCTGTTGTTGGAAGTTAGCACTCCCTGTGTTCAAATGTTTACTTGCAGTCTTCTACTTGCTTTTCCAACACCATTATCAGGATCGAGTTGCTTTTATGCTCCTGTACGATGCAGTTATGTGCATAATATTCTGACCAATATTGGTGTAACCATATGCTACTGATGTGATACAGTTATCATAGAACCAGTTGATTTTTTTTGTCCCTACATATTTCATATGCTTATATTTATTTATTGACTATATCCTCTACCACAGATTCACTGTTAGTAAATATTTATTTTCTCTTGAGTACGTTTGTTGCAATTGTTTTCTAGAATTTAGTATGTTATTTAAGTTTTGGAATGTATTACAAAAAAATTATGTAAGAGAATATATGTTGACATGTGATGCAAGTTGAGTCCAAGTGGATAAAGAAAATGAATGTTTAATGGATATATATATATATTGAGTCCATGTGATGCAAGTTGAGTCCAAGTTGAGTCCAAGTGGATAAAGAAAATGAATGTTGGAAGTTAGCACTCCCTGTGTTCAAATAAGCAGCTCTAATATATATATATATATATATATATATATATATATATATATATATATATATATTAGAGCTGCTTATTTGATTAAGTTTCTTATACATACTGAATAAGTAATGGTTCCTACTGCCACATCTTTTCATATAAAAGTTCAATCATCACTGTAATTCTTGAGCTGTTCACATTTCTCAATACCTTTTACTTCTGCAAGCAGTAATAATTTTTTGATACAATTCTTGAGTGTCTCATTTGATATAGTAATTTTTTTATTTTAAAAATAAAAACTACGTATTAACTTCAATATTTTCCAGCAAACTTTATTGTGACAGGATTTTGTTCACTAAATCTAGCATTAGCCAAAGCAATTTGGTGGTGATGCTTTTCTATCCAATCGCTAACTTTGCCATACCTAAGCATTTGGTGTTAGTAAACTTGGCTTACATTAAAAGCTCAAAAACTGCATAGCCATATTTTGGTTCATTAGACATGTTAGTTTGTAATTGTCCTATGAGTCCATGTGAATATGTGATGTATACTATATAACCTATGGGATACTTATCTCTACTATAAAATTAAGCATCTACGAAATCATGGTGGCTTTCATGTTTCATCAAATATATTTATGAGACACCCCAAATGAGATCAATCTCATTATCGATAATGTTCAAAGCTTTCCATAAAAAAAAAGGTGGGGGTTATATCATAATGTTATATTAGTCTCACATTGATAAAAAATTTAAAGGTTTATAATATTCTTTTCCCGAGGTGTTATAGATTGATCTTAAAGTCCGCAGATAATATCTCATGAATCATTTGACAGGTCTTAATATCTATCTCTCTAATAAGATATCATAATATTATCATATTAGTATCCTTATAATTGAAATTACTAAGTGAAAAGTGTAAGTAATAAAATTATATTAAATGCGAAAACAATGTTAGAATTGAAATCAAATAAAATTAGATTTAGTTTTATAATGTGTACATTTTAATGTCATCTGAAAAAGAGATTTATGTTTTGACCGTCTTTAGATCCAAGATCATGGTCAATATGCAAAAGAACTAGATCCTTCACATCTCTTTCTATCCTTCATCCAATTAGTTATATTATAAATATCTTATCCAATTATAAAGGGTCACAAAATCTAATATTCTCTCACTTAGCCTATTAATTAATAAGATATAAAGAGATATTTAAAATCAAAATAAATAAAAAAAATTAATTTAAAAATAATTTTACCTAATTAGATTCCAAAGAATTTTTAAAAAATATTTTATACATGGTCATGAATTTTAAAACAAGCCAATAAGTCTAATAAACATAATAATACTATATTAAGTCCAACTATTAATGCGAGTCATAGCAATTATATCTCATCAAAATCATACTCCCTTATATGTACAACAACATTGTTAGTATTTCTTAATATAGTCCATAATGACTCTTGTAATTTGTCTTGTTAAGATAATCCTATTATTGCATTCAACTATAATATGCATAAACATAAATGTAAAGAGGATAGTACAGAAAAATAACTTTAGTTAAGCAAGAAAAATATCAATAATAGTATCTATCTAAACATGCATCACCATATCTTTTATGACTTATTCACAAGCCTCAGAATATGTTCTTTAAATATTTTATATTGTAAAGCTTTTGTCAATGGATCAACAATCATCATACAGGTGCTCAGGTTGTCAATTGACATTTGTTGTTTCTGGACTCTTTCTCTGACCACTATGTATTTTATCTCGATGTGCTCAGAACCACTAGAGTACTTATCATTCTTAGAGAAGAAAACTGGCTTAAAAGCATGCCACAAATTCAACTTCCATTGTTAATGATATAATAAGTGATTGATTTACATTTTTTTTAAAAATTACATCACTAGCTAATATGAATACAAATCCTAAAGTGGACTTCCTACTTTGAGGTAATTTATAAAATCAGCATCTGAATATCCTATCACTTCAAACTGATCTGATCTCTTATATACGAGCATATAATCTTTCATCTCCTACAGATATCTTATTACTTTTTTTATAGCTTTCCAATATTTCATTCATAAGTTGCTTTGGTATCTTCTTAACATTGCAACTATAAAACTAATATCTAGTCTTGTACATGTTTAAGCATATAATAGACTTCCAACTACGCACCCATAGGGAATATTCTTCATTTGATTCTTTTCTAAGTCATTTTTTGAGCATTTGTTTTGATTGAATTTTTCACCTCTAGTAATAGGTATATCATTAGCTGAGCAAAGCTGCACAATAAATCTCTTTAAGATATAAGTAATATATCATTTTTAAGACAATCCTAATAATCATTTATATATATCTTTGGATATCTCAATGCTAATAACATAGGTTGCCTCATTCATATCAACTATTTTAAAGTTCTTGTTGAGAAATATCTTGGTTTCGTGTAATAAACCAAGATCACTATTGGCAAGTAAAATATCATCCACATATAAGACTAATATAATAAACTTGCTCCCACTTACCTTCATATATATGTATTGATCAAAAGTGTTTTCCTTAAATCCAAAGGAAGTAATGGTATTATGAAACTTTATATACCATTGTCTAGAAGCTTGTTTAAGGCTATAAATGGATTTCTTAAGTTTACAAGCCTAACTTTCTTTTTCCTTTTCTATGAATCCTTCAGGTTGTTCCATATAGATTTCCTCATCTAGATCCCTATTCAGAATGAGCTACTAATGTCATGACGATTCTCAACAAGTCCTTTCTAGAAACTAGAAAAAAAGTCTCATTATAGTCGATGCCTTCTTTCTTAGAAAAACCTTTGGCCACAAGTTTGGCTTTATACCGTTCGATATTACCCATTGAGTCATGTTTTGTCTTAAAGACTCACTTACATCTGACTTTTTTATAATTATTGGTTAATTCAATGAGTTTCCCAACACCATTCTGGACCATTGATTTTAACACTTTTTTCATTATATCATACCATTTTTTAGAATCATTACTTTTTATGGCTTGTGAAAACGATAAGGGTCTCTTTTTATTCCTATATCATAATCTGATTCTTATAGATATACCACATAATCATAAAAAATGACATATTTCCTTTTCCTTTGAGATCTTCTCTAATTGTGATTGTTCTACAATATCATCAGCTTCGACATCAACATCATGTGAGAGTTCTTCGATGTTATTTTGTTGTTCACCCTTATCAATGTAGGAAAATTTAGGGCCTGTTAGGAACGAGTCGGCACTAAGAGGGGGGGGGCGATGAATTAGTGCATCGAAAAAATTACTTCGGTTTGAAAAATCTTCATTTCGATTAAACTCGATTATGATGAAAATTGTTTCATAAAGATATTAACTTGAAAGAGTATGGGAGCATAGTGAAAGTAGTAAGAAGTTAAAGCAGTTTGTAGTAAAGGTAAATTGCTCAAAATGAAATGCAAACCAATTTATAGTGGTTTGGTCATCGTGACCTACATCCACTCCACCGATTCCTCTTCCATCGAGGCCACCGGTATCCACTAACGATCTTCTTTCAATGGGCGAAAATCAACTATCCTTTTACAACTCTCTTCTCCTTTTCACAGGTTTAGGAGATAACCTTTACACACCCTTCACTCATCTCTTAAACTATACTAACACTTAGAGCTTTTAAAGGAGTTCTCACTGTTAAACCTTGGATTTTGATGATGAAATTGATAGTGTTTATGATTTAATCTGCGTTTTGAGTGACACAGGATGCTTCGATCAGGGAGAGACAATTAAACTAGGAAGAATCATGTTGGGCTAGAGAAAAACATGTTAGAAGATTGGATGTCGAGCCGAAGGATCGGTCGACGTATCGATAGAAGGCTTCGGGCCATGAGTTCAGGCATCAGGCCAAAAAGAGTAGAAATTACGCCAAGTAAATCAGAGTTGCGAAGGTTAACTAGCCGATTGGGCAATAGGCCGCAAGAGAGGACGATACGTCGAAGATTCGAATGAAGCGCTGATAAACTAATGACAGCAAGACATTAGTTTATGTGTGCAGGATTAACTACGATAGCAAGGGATAAAGCAAAATGAAGTCACGGAGTTAAGAATGTAATTTCGTTGAGAGTTCGAGAGTTCGTCGAAGGTCCGAACATTCATCGGAAGTTCTGCCGGAATTGACCGAGAAGTCTAGGAGCTTGCCAAAGAAGCTCGTCAAAACTCGCCAAGAAGATCATCGTGAAGTCTAGGAGCTTACTAAGAGTCCGCTGGAACATTGCCGAGAGATCGTCGGAAGTTTACCGGAAGATCGCCGAAAGAAACCTAGACTTACGGACTTGTTTACATTAGTAAATGTCTTAAATTTCGTAGTTAGCACATAATTGGGATTGGAATTGGGCCAACCCAATTAAGGGCCAGTTGGGCCCATGTATAGACTGTGTTGGGCCTAATGAAAGGCCCAAACAATGACCCAACAAGTGGCATCATCGTGGCACAGTCTTCGAGACTATCAGGTGGTGGTACCGCTAGTTTGGGCAATGGTACCACCTAGTGGCAATGTCAGGCGGTGGTACCGCTAGTCGGTGGTACCACCCAAACATAGTCTCCCTAACGGTGGTACCGTCGAGCACAAGCGGTGGTACCGCCAGGACCTGGGAAACCCAAGATGAGACATTTTTAGGCTCCAAGTTTGATTCAACTTGAGGCCTATAAATACCCCTCTCATCCCTGGTTAACTTACATAAGCACAAAGAGCTTAAAAGTGGGAAAACGTTGTTGTAATCACTTGAGAGATCTCCTCCTCTAGTCTAAGTTTAGAATTCTATTTAGGAAGAGTAAGTGCTTGTAAAGGTTGTCTCCTAAACCTCTGAAAAGGAGAAGATGGGTGTAAAACGTGGTTGGTTTTCGCCTATTGAAGGAAGACCGATAGTGGATACTAGTGGCCTCGACGGAAGAGGAATCAGTGGAGTGGATGTAGGTCACGACGACCAAACCACTATAAACTCAGTTTGTATTTTTATTTGTGCAATTTACCTTTACTACAAACTTACTTGCTTTACATCCACTACGCTCTTCCGTATGCTTTCAATTCTAAGTATCTTTCTGAAATCGGCTTTAATCGCAATGAGATTTTGAACCAACATAATTTTTACTCCTGCACTAATTCACCCACCCCTCTTAGTGTCGACTCGTTCCGAACAGTTGGTATCAGAGCTACGTTTTTCTCATTTGGTTTAACACCCAAATAGAAGTGGCTCTTTTCAACTTTCAAGAGAGTCACTCTCTCATTCGTCCTCCCTGGTTCAATGGGACAGACTACACATATTGGAAAACTTGAATGAGAGTTTTCTTGCTTTCGTTGGACTTGAATTTATGGAATATTATCGAAAGTGATTTTCAAAAGTCTTCTACTCCAATGAAATAATTAAATGATTTGTAGAAGAAAACTTTTTCCTTAAATGCTAGAGCTATGAACCCTCTATTTTGCTCTTTGGATAAAATTGAATTTAATCATATTTCGACTTGTGAAACGACTTTTGAGATTTGGTACACTCTTGAAATCACATATGAAGGCACTAGTAGAGGAAAAACTCTAAGATTAATATTTTGATGCATGATTTTGAGTTATTTCGAATGGAACCTAGTGAGACTATTGGAGATATGTACACCTATTTTATGGATGTCATCAATAGTCTAAAAGCACTTGGTAAAGTTTTTCGGATTTTGAACTTGTAAATAAAATTTTTCATTCTCTTCATAAGAATTGGGATTCAAAAGTAACTGTAGTACAAGAGGTAAAAAACTTAAACAAGTTTACACTCAAAGAATTTATCGGGTCTTTAATGACCTGACTAATGTGGCATAAAATGAACTTGAGGACAACCTTCCAAAGAACAAGAAGGATTTCAGACTTAGAACAATTAAAGACCACTCGAGCATAAGCTTAAATGATGGTGAACTTGAACTCCTTACTATGAAATTTAAAAAGTTCATGAAATAAAAATTAAAGAACAAAAAGAATACAATTACTTGCTACGAACGCAAGAAGAGGAAAGCACTTTGAGACGAATCGAGCTCATCTGATGACAAGAAAACCGATGAAGAACAGACCAACAAAGGTGAGATTGCAAACTACGCCTTAATGACTTTCGATGACAAGTAATCAAAATCCCCTTAGTTTATTTCGAAATTACATAATGTTTTTTATGAGTTATTTTTAATTTAGTTTAGAAAAAATATTTTTCTTGAAAATTACATGTTTAATGAATGAAAATGCTAAAAAAATTGGGGATCATGCTTTTCTTTTTCTAGCTAATTTTGAAAATAAATATAAAAATTACATGTTTAATGATGTAATGAAAATATTAAATATTTTGATACCATAATTGATGATTTTATTTTATGCATAATGATCAATCTTAATAAATATATATTTCGAAATTATGCATGATGATTTTTGGGTAATTTATGATTTATTAATCTTGATGATTTCAATGATAAGATTTACTCTTTTGATTTTAAACCATGATGTATGGTTTTCATATAAAAAACTTGAGTATGCTTATATGAAATCAATCACTTAAATTGAAATAACTAAAACGAGAAAAATATTTTTTTTTTAATTTTTTTTTCTATATCTTATTGATTTTGATGAATCTATTTGTAGCATTTTTATGAATCTCTTAAAAGTGACTTTGTTGATTTAACAAGTTGAACGATTTGAAGATAAATGATGATTTTCTCTTTATTATAACTTGTGATATTTTTTTTATATGAATCATCATCTTGATTTCTTGATATTTGATACATGAGATTTCTCTATGAATCAAGATCTTATTTTTGAACTCCTATGTTTCTTCTTACCATTTTTCTAAAAAGGAGAGATTAATGAATCTATCTATGTCCTTTTTATGAATCTCTTGAAAATGATTTTGATTTTATGATTTGAATTTGAATGAGCTTTATCTTGATTTTTTTAGATTTATAACTAAAGATTTCTTATGCATCAATCAAGATATTATATCATTTCATCTCCTTGTTTCTTCTTGTCATTTACTTAAGAGGAGAAATTAAATGATGAATGCTTGGTACCAACAATCATGAAGTGATAAATACTTAAAGATGTTGATTTAATGTTTGGTATCATAAATGCTTTAATATCATGCATGGGAGTAATGATGAAGGTTTTGAAAACAAATGTTTGTATCATGTTTGATGATTTTACATTTTGAAATAATGCATGATGAGTTGAAGTGATGTTGGTTTAAAAATATTTATTCAAATGTATGAATCAATAATCTTTTTGTCAAATGAATCATGATTTTTCTTGTGAATTTTTAGAATTATAACTTGAGTTTTCTTTTTGAATCAAGATTGTTTCCTATCATACTTTATATTTACAAAAAGAAGAAACTTGTCAAAAATGATATATGATCTTTTGACATTCATTTTTGTTGTTTACCTTTGTCATGATTTGAAAATTGATGTAAAGGGAAAAGAGTTACAACATTGTATTCTTCCTCTCTATTTGACAATGACAAAGGGGGAGCAAAACTTGCTAAAAAGCAAAATTGATAGCTTGCACTCTTAAGAGAAGCAAAAGTGCTATCTTGCCTATCTCAAGAAGCAAAACATGTTAAACTTACACATATAACAAAATTTACAAACTTGCAAAACTTAAATTTTTTGCTAGCTTATACGATGATAAAACTGAAGATAATGTTTATTATTTAATGATTTGAACTGTAATATCTCAAACACTTGATAGTTGAACTTCTCTTTTTTTGTTGATGACAAAGGGGGAGAAGTATGATGATGTTATACATAAGTTTATGATAACATGTTGCTTGGATTTTTGAATCCAAGAGTTTTATCAATATGACATATTGATAGGAGGAGTTAAGGTTAACTCTATCATCAATTGGTTGTCATCATAAAAAAGGGAGAGATTGTTGAATCTCGGATTTTGATGATGAAACTAATTAATAATGTTTATGATTTAATCTGCGTTTTGAGTGACGTAGGATGCTTTGATCAGGGAGAGACAATTAAAGCAAGAAAAATCATGTTGGGCCGGAGAAAACATGTCAGAAGATTGGACGTCGAGCCGAAGGATCGGTCGACATATCGGCAAAAGGCTTCAGGCCATGAGTTTGGGCATCGGGCCAAAAAGAGTAGAAATTGTGCCAAGTAAATTGGAGTTGCGGAGGTCAATTGGCCGATTGGGCAATAGGCCACAAGAGAGGATGATGCGTCGAAGATTCGGACGAAGCGCCGATAAACCAATGGCATGCCAAACAATACTTGATTTGCTTTGTAATAATTGTCTAGATCGAAGTAGGTTTTATGTGTGTAGGATTAACTATGATAGCAAAGCATAAAGCAAAATAAAGACCCGAAGTCAAGAACGCGATTTCATTTGGAGTTTGAGAGTTCGTCGAAAGTCTGGATGTTCATCGGAAGTTCTGTCGAAATTGTCCGAGAAGTCCAGGAGCTTGCCAAAGAAGCTCATCGGAACTCGCCAAGAAGATCGTCGTGAAGTCCAGGAGCTTTCTAGGAGTCCATTGGAACATTGTCGAGAGATCGTCGGAAGTTAGCCGGAAGATCACAGGAAGCTCGCCGGAAGAAACCTAGACTTACGGACTTGTTTAGCTTAATAAATGTCTTAAATTTCAAAGTTAGCAGATAATTGGGATTGGAATTGGGCCAACCTAATTAGGAGCTAGTTGGGCCCATGTATGGACTGTGTTGAGACCAATGAAAGGCCCAAATAGTGACCCAACAAGTGGCACTGTATTGGCACAATCTCCGAGATTATGTCAGGTGATGGTATCGCCAGTCTGGGCAATGGTCCTGCCCAATGGCAATGTCAGGCGGTGGTACCGCCCAGTGGTAGTGTTAGACGGTGGTATCGTTAGTCTGGATGATGGTACCACCCAAACATAGTCTCCCAAGTGGTGGAAAACACTATTGCAATCACTTGAGAGATCCCCTCCTCTAGTCTAAGTTTAGAATTCTGTTTAAAAGGAGTGAGTGTTTGTAAAGGTTGTCTCCTATACCTCTGAAAAAGAGAAGAGAGGTGTAAAAGGTGGTTGGTCTTCGCCTATTGAAGGAAGATCGAAAGTGGATGCCGGTGGCCTCAACGAAAGAGAAATCGACAGAGTGGATATAGGTCATGATGACCGAACCACTATAAACTTGATTTATATTTCTATTTATGCAATTTATCTTTATTGTAAACTTATTCGCTTTACATCCATTACGCTCTTTCGTTCGCTTTCAATTCTAAGTATCTTTCTGAAATCGACTTTAATCGCAACGAGATTTTGAACCAACATAATTTTTACCACTGTACTAATTCATCCCCCTCTCTTAGTGCTGACTCGTTTCTAATACTCATAAGATTATAACAGAGTTTTTCTACTTTTTTCACTCAATTCTTGTGTGAGTTAACCAAGGATGAGAGGGGTATTTATAGGCCTCAATTTGATTTAAACTTGGAGCCTAAAAAGGTCTTATCCCGGGTTTCCTAGGTCCTAGCAGTACCACCACTTGTGCTGGGTGGTACCATCACCTGATATAGTCTCGGAGGCAGTGCCATGACGGTGCCACATGTTGGGTCACTGTTTAGGCCTTTCACTTGGCCCAACATAGTCTATACATGGGCCCAACTGGCCCTAATTAGGTTGGTCCAATTTTAATCCCAATTATGTGTTAACTATGAAATTTAAGGCATACACTAAGCAAATTCGGTCCGGTTAGTCTGGGTTTCTTCTAGCGATCTTCCGACGATCTTCCGATGATCTTTCGACAATGTTCCAGTAGAGTCTTGGTAAGCTCCTGGACTTCACGACGATCTTCTTGGTGAGTTTGGACGAGCTTCTTCGGCAAGCTCCTAGACTTCTCGGTCAATTCCGGCAGAACTTTTGATGAACGTCCGAACTTCTGACGAACTCTCGAACTCCCAACGAAGTCTCATTCTTGACTCCGGGACTTCATTTTGCTTTATGCCTTGATCGCTATCATAGTTAATCCTGCACAAATTAAACCTACTTTAATCTAGACAATTATTACAAAGCTTGAATCATGTTATCTGGCATGTCATTGGTTCATCGACACTTCGTCCGATTCTTCAGCGCATCGTCCTCTCTTGGGGCCTATTACCCAATCAGCCAGTTGACCTCTGCAACTTTGATTTCCTTAGCATAATTTCTACTCTTCTTGGCCCGATACCTGAACTCATGACCTGAAGCCTTCTACCGATACGTCGATCGATCTTTCGGCTCGACATCTAATCTTCTGATATATTCTACCCTAGCCCAACATGATTCTTCCTACCTTAATTGTCTCTCCTTGATCGATGCTTTCTGCGTCACTCAAAACACAAATTTAATAAACACCATCAATTGGTTTCATCATCAAAATTCGAGATTCAATAGGGGCGACATCACATACGTAGCGAAAGAACAGAAAATAAAAATCTTAAATTTCTCAAAAGGTGTTTATCATCATGTGAAAATTGGTGTGCAAAATCTGCAAAACTAAAAATCACACGTGAGATAGCTATGTTACTTAGGGAGATCGTATATCCTTAAATCCTTATAGATCTGTATGAGTGGTTGAAGAAGGTCAAGCATCCTCCTCTCTTACTATAATCTACATAGTAGGATTACGACGACGCTACTCAAATCTCCATACTTGCTATCTAAGGAGGACAAGGGGAGAGGAGAATACGAGGTGAGAACTAAGAAGCCCTAGCCTATGGGCATTTATAGTTCCCTCCTATTTATAGAGGCCCCTAATTAACCCTAATAGATCCTGCCCTTTTGGGTATTGGATCTTCATCTAATTACCCAAGCCTTTTAGATAAGTGGGTCTCTACCCAATAATCTCTTATTAGCTCTTATGGATCTCATACATGGGATCCAATAATTTAAGGGCTAATTGGATATCCAATAAGATAGGGGCTCCAGCGGATATCTCATATCCGAACCTTTACTCGTCGTTGCAACACCTACCATATATGTGTGACCCTCTAGGCCTAATATCAAGTTGGTCATGAGCCATCCCTATCAAAACTCCTTTTGGTTTAGTGAATTATTATGGAGATAATAATTCACTTGACTCATTGACTACAAACGTACTAGGCCACTACGTCGCAATCCCCAAACTGTTAGGATCAGGAGCACTAAGAGGGGGGGGGGGAATTAGTGCAGTGGAAAACTTTCGACGAATAAAACTGCGTTCATACGATAAGAGCGATTTCGGTAGAAAAGCCGATTCGTAAATCACTTTAACTTGTGATCAAGCAAGATGCAGTTAAAGCGAATCTATAAGGGCAGTTTGCAGTTATGATGGAAATCAGAATGTAAGCGCAAACTAAAATATGATATTCGTATGATAAAACTGATTTACGTCTAAACACCGATTCAGAAAATACTGAACTTTGAAACACGATCGTAAATTCGCAGAAGGTAGTAAGCTATTGAGGAGGTTTGCAGTAAAGATAATATACTCAAAGTAAATGCAAACCAGAGAGCACCGCGATTTTAGAGTGGTCCGGTCAATCTTGACCTACATCCACTTCTGGCTTCCTCCATTGACGAGGTCACCGACGTCCACTAGAGGCCTTTCTTCAATAGGCAAAGGCCAACCACCCTTTTACAATTTCAGTCCTTTTCACGAGCTTAGGAGACAACCTTACAAACTTTTCTCTCCTCTCTTGAAAGATCAAAACTTGGAAGAAAATAGGGAGGAGAACTTCTAGACTTCACAACACTTTTAAGCTTTAAAATCACAGAGAAAGATCAAGCTTTCGGTGCCTTTGGGTTGCCCTTTCATTGCTGAAAGGGTGGGGTATTTATAGGCCCCAACCCAATTTGAATTTCGAGCTCAAAACTATCATTTCCCGAATTTTCGGGGTCTAGCGGTTGTACCGCCTGACTGGGGCGGTTGCACCGCCTGACAGAGCTTGAAGACTGAGCCTCTAGGTGGTGCCACCTCCTGTCAAGGGCGATTGCACCTCCTGCCAGAGCTCGGAGACTGAGCCCTGGGCGGTGCCACCGTCGACCCATGCGGTGCCATCTTTGGCCAAGAAATCTGGGTCTGAATGGGCTGATCCATTCGGCCCAATTTGGGTCTGTCAAGGGCCCAATTGCCCCAAGATTAAGTTAATGGGATCACCTCCCATTTCTAACTTAATCATCGTGCTAACTGTGAATTTTTTAAGACATTTACTACAGCTTGCTTCCGGTGCGTCAATCGCTTCTTCCGGCGAGCTTCCGGCGAACTTCCGTCGATCATCCGATGAACCCTCGATGATGCTCTTGCGGACTTCCGGCAAACTCCTGGACTTGCGATGATCCACTTGGCGAGTTCCGACGAGCTTCTTTAGCAAGCTCCTAGACTTCTCGGATTTGTTCTCGTAGAACCTCCGATGACCGTCCGAACTTCCGTCGAACTCTCGAACTCCCACCGTGATTATAGTCTTGACTCCGGCGTAACTCCTGCTGCATGTCTTACTTTCATTGTAGTTATTCCTGCACATGTAAAACAAAACTTTGATCGAGACAATTATTCCTAAGCAATTAACCTAGTTGTCCGACATGTCATTGGTCCCTCGACGCTTCGTTCGATTCTTCGGCGCATCGTCCTCTTCTGCGGCCTATTGCCTAATCAGCCAGTTGACTCCACAACTTTGATATCCTTAGCACAATACCCACTCTTCTTGGCTCGATGCCCAAGTCCACGGCCCGAAGCCTTCTGTCGATACGTCGACCGATCCATCGGCCCAACGTGTAATCTTCTGACATGTTCCTTCGGCACAACATGAGTTTTCCTGCTTTAATTGTTTCATCCTGATCGAAGCATCTTGCGTCACTCAAAATGCAGATTAAATCATAACATATATCAAGTAGTTTCTGTTGGGAAATCATAGGGGGCGACATCATATGCGCAGCGGAAGAACAAGAAAACAAAAATCCCCGATTCCCAAAAAGATGTTCATCGTCGTGCGAAGATTGGTGCGCAAAATCCGCAAAAAACACAAAACTGCGTATAGAGATTGTGTTACCTAGGGAGATCGTATATCCCTGTTTCCTTGCAGATCCTTAGGAGAGGATGAAGGAGGTCAAGCGTCCTCCTCTCTAGCGGTGATCCACACAGTAGGGTTGCGACGACGCTCCTCAAAACTCCAGGCCTACTCTGAGGTGAAGAGGGAGAGGAGAATAGGAAAGGCAAGCAAAGACTCTAGCCTATGAGGCTGTGAATCCCTCCTATTTATAGAGATCCCGTGTCAAAACCCTAATGGGTCCTTTCCCTAGTGGGTATTGGATCTGCATCCAATAAGACAAGGGCTCCGTCGGATATCTCATATCCGAACCTCTACTCATCGCAATGCCTACCATATGTGTGTGACCCTCTAGGCTCAATATCGAGCTGGCCGTGAGTCATACCTGTCAGAACTCCTTCTAACTCAGTGAATTATTATCTCTGTAATAATTCACTCGACTCATCGACTACGGAAGTACTAGGCCACTACGCCGTAGTCCCCAGACGATACAGGGGAATCCAATCCATTGGACCTGTCTGTCCTCAGTTACCATGTACCTATAGTCCCTCATCCATCTAATATCCCAGAGACCGTATATCGAGCATGGTGCTGTCAGACCCATACGGTTTCTACTCGAGTCTCGCTCTAATCGGATTCTCCCGGAGAACTCTTTCTCTCTCAACCCGAATGACCCTGGCCAGGGATTTGTCTGAGCAAGAACACATGGGATATTCCTCTCATGATACCGAGAGTGGATGATCCTCTATCGACACTCAATAGCCCTCGTAAGGTCGACTACCACTCCCAATGACCAGCTGTACTAGATCTGGGAACAGCCAAACCTATAAGTCTGGTATCAAAGAGTGGAGCACTCATACAGGACATCCTTGGTGTCTCAAGTCTAAGAACCAGATACACCACTAGGACTACGGAATCGTTGTCTGACAATAAGGCATCATCAACCATCCAGCATTCCGTAAGCGGATCAATCAGTGAACTCATTCTCCAATGAGCACCTGTACTGTATCCCTAGTGTCCCTACACGAGCAGCTATGAGACCAGCTGCATCCATCATATGGACGGGTATACAGCACACCAGTCTATCCGGTTATCACGATGTCCCTCTCGAGTAACCTATGACCGGGATTATTTAGGATATGTGTTTAAAGGTGAATCGATCTCATTATCGTGATCTCATCACGATCCGATTCCCATTGCACAAATCCAAGGACATCACAATATATATGCATTTATGCAATAGTTATAAAGTGATATACGCCAAAATATAATAAGCAAAAAGATTCTGTATCAAGTCACACGTGCCATCACTCACGTGATTGGCTTGCTGGGCACTTATGACTAGCAATCTCCCACTTGACCTAAAGCCAATCACCTATGTGTCTGATCCCCATCAGACCCCTGTGACGCTCAAAGACAATCTGAGACAATGGCTTTGTTAGTGGATCTGCAATGTTATCTTCGGATGGAACTCTTTCCACTGCTACATCTCCTCGGGTCACGATCTCTCTGATAAGCTGGAACCTCCTCAGAACACTTCTGATGAGACCTAGGTTCCTTCGCTTGAGCAATTGCCCCGTTGTTGTCGCAATATAGGGAAATCGGCTCCTCACTATCCGGCACGACTCCCAAATCTGTGATGAACTTCTTCAACCAGACTCCCTCCTTTGCTGCATCTAATGCAGCAATGTACTCCGCCTCTATGGTCGAGTCAGCAGTAGTATCTTGCTTGGAACTCTTCCAGCACACTGCTCCTCCATTCAAGGTGTACACATACCCTGAATTCGACTTGCTATCATCGACATCAGACTGAAAACTTGAGTCAGTGTAGCCTTCAACCTTAAGGCTATTACCTCCATATACTAGTAAAAGATCCTTAGTCCTTCTCAAGTACTTAAGGATACACTTTACTGCTTTCCAGTGCTCCAAGCCTGGATCCGCCTGATACCTGCTCGTGACACTCAGAGCATGCGCTATATCAGGCCTAGTACATAGCATGACATACATGATAGACCCTATTGCTGAGGCATAAGGTATCATATTCATGTTTGCCCTTTCTTGGAATTTTTCATGCCAAACCTTTTGACAATAGTTTCTATGTACCTGGACTGGGACAAGTCAAGCATCCTCTTGGATCTATCTCTATAGATTCTAATCCCCAAGATATAGGATGCTTCCCCTAAGTCCTTTATGGAGAAGTGTCTAAATAACCAAGTCTTTACTGTGGATAGCATTCCTATGTCATTCCCAATGATGAGGATGTCATCCACATATAACACCAAAAAGCTAATAGCGCTCCCACTTACCTTTCTGTATACACAAGGCTCATCTTCGTTCTTAACGAAGTCATAAGATCTGATTGCCTCATCAAATCTTATGTTCCAACTTCGGGAAGCTTGCTTTAGTCCATAAATGGATCTAAGCAACCTACACACCTTATCTGGGCAGTTCTTGGACACGAATCCCTCAGGTTGCATCATATACACCTCCTCCTCCAGGTTCCCGTTGAGGAATGCGGTTTTCACATCCATCTGCCAGATCTCATAATCATAGTGTGCTGCAATAGCCAATAGAATTCTGATGGATTTTAGCATTGCTACGGGTGAGAAAGTTTCGTCATAGTCAACACCTTGCCTTTGACGATACCCCTTAGCCACTAGCCTTGCTTTATAGGTCTCTACCTTTCCATCTACTCCGATCTTTTTCTTAAAGATCCACTTGCAACCGATGGGTACAATACCTTCGGGTGCATCAACTAGGTTCCAAACCTTATTGGAGTACATAGAATCCATCTCAGAATTCATGGCTTCTTTCCACTTCCCAGAGTCTATACTCATAATAGCCTCCTCGTAGGTCTGAGGATCAATATCCTCTACATCCTCTGCTCTAATATGTCCCACATATCTCTCAGGAGGATGGGATACTCTATCAGACCTGCGTAAAGTTGATACTTGTGTATTAGGTACCTGAACAGACTCGGGCTGTAGAGTGGTGCTTGAGCTTGGTTCTCCAACCTCGCTCAATTCTATCATTCTCCCACTGTCTCCGTCAAGAATGTGTTCCTTCTCAAGGAACACTGCTCTCTTAGCTACAAAGACCTTTTGGTCCTCGAGATGATAGAAGTAATACCCACAAGTTTCCTTGGGGTATCCCACAAATTTACATCGCCCTGTCCTTGATTCTAACTTATCGGGGTTGTGTCTTTTAACATGGGCAGAGCAGCCCCAAATCTTAACAATCTTAAGATCAGGCTTCTTCCCTTTCCATATCTCATATGGTGTAGACACTACCGACTTAGTTGGAACTCTGTTCAGAAGGTAAGCTGCGGTTTCTAGGGCATATCCCCAGAATGAGATGGGTAGGTCAGCGAAACTCATCATGGACCGTACCATATCTAATAATGTACGATTTCTCCTTTCAGAGACACCATTGAGCTGAGGTGTATAAGGAGGTGTCCATTGGGATAATATCCCATGGTCCTTGAGGAAGTGAGTAAACTCTGTACTTAAGTACTCACCTCCTCGATCTGATCGAAGAGTTTTGATACTCTTTCCAGTCTGGTTCTCCACCTCATTCTTATACTCTCTGAATTTCTCAAAGGCCTCGGACTTGTACTTCATTAAGTACACATATCCATACCTTGAGAAATCATCAGTAAATGTAATGAAGTAGGAGTAACCTCCAATGGCATGAGTTGACATGGGACACATACATCACTATGTATGAGTTCCAACAACTCAGTGGCTCTCTCTCCAGTTCCACTAAATGGAGAGTTGGTCAGTTTTCCACGAATGCAAGGCTCACAAGTTGCATATGACACATAGTCGAATGGATCTAGATATCCATCATTTAGCAACTTTTGGATCCTTCTTTCATGGATGTGACCTAGCCTACAATGCCACAGGTATGCACTGTTCAACTCATCTCGTTTCCTTTTGGACACATTTATATTCATGATATGTGGAGTGGTGTCTAACATAAATAAACCATTATGCAATGTTCCTTTCGTGATGATCTTATCATCTAATAATATCGAACAACCATTGTTCTCAAAAACAAATTTATATCCACTAACTGTTAAACATGAAATGGAGATAATGTTTTTGATAATAGAAGGAACAAAATAACATGCATCTAATGCAATAAAAGCTCCACTAGGCAGATGTAGGGCGACCTCACCAACAGCTAATACAGCAACTTTTGCTCCATTACCCATCTTGAGGTCCATCTCGCCTCTCTCTAGTCTCCTAGGCCTTGCCAGAACCTGCAACGAATTACATATATGATAAGCACTACCGGTATCTAATACCCATGTGTTATCATAAGAGTCTGACAAATGGAGACTGATCATGAATGTACCTGAAGCTTCATCAAGCTTTTGTTGTACCCTTTCTGCAAGGTACTCTTTGCAGTTTCTCTTCCAGTGCCCATCTTTACCACAGTGGAAGCACTGGCCTTTGTCCTTTGTTGGGTCTTTCTTAGCAACCTTTGCTTTACCTTGTTTGCCCTTGCCCTTTCCCTTCTTAAGGGACCTTTCTGCTTTCCTTTTCTTTCTGGTCTCACTAGTGTAGAGAACTGGCTTCTCTTTCTTAATAGTACTCTCTGCCTCCCTCAACATATTGAGGAGCTCTGGGAGAGTCACCTCAAGCTTGTTCATATTAAAGTTCATTATGAACTGTGAAAAGGAATCTGGTAGGGACTGAAGCACAATGTCCACACACAAGTTATCCTCTAGGACCATTCCTAGACCTGTGAGTTTCTCTATCCACTCAATCATCTTTAGGACATGGTTCTGAACCGGTGTCCCCTCAGTCATCCTAGCGCGGAAAAGGCTCTTGGATATCTCATATCGTTGAGTCCTTCCCTGTTCCTCAAACAATTTACGGACATGTAGGAGAATGGATCTGGCATCCATCTTTTCATGTTGTCTCTGTAACTCTGGAGTCATAGAGCCCAACATATAGCACTGAGCAAGAGTGGAGTCATCAATGTACTTCACGTAGCGAGCGATCTCATCCTCGCTTGCCCTTTCTTCGGGCGTAGGCATCACTGTATCAAGGACGTACACGATTTTCTCCGCTGTGAGAACAATTCTCAAGTTACGGAGCCAATCCGTATAATTTGGACCAGTGAGGCGGTTGACATCAAGTATGCCACGTAAGGGATTTGAAAGCGACATTTTCTGAAAATAAAGATGTAGCAAAAATGAATAACATGCAGATTTTGCAAGAAATAAACTATCAAGATATGGACTTCTATCTTAATATGCTCCCACTATTTTACTAACGAGTCACGCGACACCCTCAGCACGTGAAACGGAAGTCTCCGGCAGACTTCTAGTGGGGATCAGGATCCAATCAGCGTCTTAGTGTAACCTCGAGGGACTCGACCAATCACACTAAGCCTAAAAGGTAGACAACTCTTGCCGATCACAACTCCTTGTGATTCCCGTCCTGTTCGGCCTCCGAATCACCATGGCCTCGAGGGACTCGACCAACCATGATGCTCGGTTAAGTCAACACCTTCGTTACAAGATGAGTCTGATTTGATGATATACCCTCGAGGGACTCGACCAAGCATACCATGCCCTCAGGTCACCGGTGACATCTCTATGTCGTAAGCAAGATAGCGAATCGCGATATAGGTGAGTCTCGAGGGACTCGACCAACTCAACCTACACCGGGATTCGGTTCCTACTCATAACGATGGAAGGCCACGTGGGTCAATCTAATTGCCTCACGTTTACCAACTTAATTTTATCGAGAGATGTTTCTATGATTTGGTCTCCTAATATGACATGTCACACATATACATATTTAATATATATCTACATCGCATGCAAATATATATACATATCTAGTATGTGTATAAGCAATCACACCAGATGATCATGGACCACAACCTAATATGATTAGGCCCGAGCCAGTAGGCCTAATCACTCACATCAAGATCTATGTGTGCAACGGTGCATCTCCATGCCTTGTGATCGTTCATCTCGTCCTCGTCGGTTCCGTCGACATCTTGATGCATCTCCATGCATCACGATCGTCCGTCTCATGGGTCCCGCTATGGCTTCCACGCTCCCGCTGCGCCTCCTCATGTGATTACAACTTAATCATAGGCACGCAGGCCCGACAATAAACGAGAAATATAATGGAGGTTCGCAGACCTCAATAATAATAATCACAAGTACACACATCACACGGTCCATAATCATCCGTCCACTCATCATACATCACATGTATAAATAATCATCATCATGTAGGACTACTAGATAATAATAAAAATAATAATCAACTAAACCTTTTAATTAATTAATATTTTCTGAAATCAGGGATATATAGGGAATTTCTCAATTTCTAAGGGTATTTTCGTAATTTGGACAAAAGATAGAAACTGGAATTTCTCAAATTCCGAGGGGGCAAAACTGTCTTTTTGCCCAGAAAACCCTAATGCCCTTCTCCCCCTTGCTGCTGCGCCGCCGCCGCCGCCACCCTGCTGGCGGCGGCCTGTGCGGTGAGGGCGAGGGCACTGCCCTCGCCTGTAGGTGGCACGCCCGCTGGGGTCGCTGCCGCTGCAGGTGGGCGCCCCCGCGGGCGCCGCCGCCTCCGCGGGCGGTTCTGCCCGCGAGTCAGCGCCCGCAGGTGGTGCTGTCTCGCTGGCGGCCGCCCCTGCGGGGTTTTTGCCCGTGGGAGCAGCGGCCACAGGCGCCGCTGCCCTGCGGTGCCTCAGCCCGCGCTGCTGCCCCGCGGCGCCTCTGCCCGCGGGCTCAGTGGCCGCAGGCGCTTCTACCGAGCGGGCTGCCAGCCCCGCCGGCCGCAAGCCTGCTGCAAGCAGACCGCCGGCCGGCTGCTGCAGGCACAGCGCTTGCGCATGCGCCGGCGCTGTGCTGCCTGGCTGCGGCTGCGGCTGGCTGCAGGCATGCAGATCGAGGGCAGCAACTGTTGCTGCCCTTCCTTGCTTTTGCGTCAACGATTTTGACGTCAATATTCTTCCTAAACACAACACACGCAGTTCAAAAACCAATCATTCGCACGAACAACCTGGCTCTGATACCACTGTTGGGAAATCATAGGGGGCGACATCATATGCGCAGCGGAAGAACAAGAAAACAAAAATCCCCGATTCCCAAAAAGATGTTCATCGTCGTGCGAAGATTGGTGCGCAAAATCCACAAAAAACACAAAACTGCGTATAGAGATTGTGTTACCTAGGGAGATCGTATATCCCTGTTTCCTTGCAGATCCTTAGGAGAGGATGAAGGAGGTCAAGCGTCCTCCTCTCTAGCGGTGATCCACACAGTAGGGTTGCGACGACGCTCCTCAAAACTCCAGGCCTACTCTGAGGTGAAGAGGGAGAGGAGAATAGGAAAGGCAAGCAAAGACTCTAGCCTATGAGGCTGTGAATCCCTCCTATTTATAGAGATCCCGTGTCAAAACCTTAATGGGTCCTTTCCCTAGTGGGTATTGGATCTGCATCCAATAAGACAAGGGCTCCGTCGGATATCTCATATCCGAACCTCTACTCATCGCAATGCCTACCATATGTGTGTGACCCTCTAGGCCCAATATCGAGCTGGCCGTGAGTCATACCTGTCAGAACTCCTTCTAACTCAGTGAATTATTATCTCTGTAATAATTCACTCGACTCATCGACTACGGAAGTACTATGCCACTACGCCATAGTCCCCAGACGATACAGGGGAATCCAATCCATTGGACCTGTCTGTCCTCAGTTACCATGTACCTATAGTCCCTCATCCATCTAATATCCCAGAGACCGTATATCGAGCATGGTGCTGTCAGACCCATACGGTTTCTACTCGAGTCTCGCTCTAATCGGATTCTCCCGGAGAACTCTTTCTCTCTCAACCCGAATGACCCTGGCCAGGGATTTGTCTGAGCAAGAACACATGGGATATTCCTCTCATGATACCGAGAGTGGATGATCCTCTATCGACACTCAATAGCCCTCGTAAGGTCGACTACCACTCCCAATGACCAGCTGTACTAGATCTGGGAACAGCCAAACCTATAAGTCTGGTATCAAAGAGTGGAGCACTCATACAGGACATCCTTGGTGTCTCAAGTCTAAGAACCAGATACACCACTAGGACTACAGAATCGTTGTCTGACAATAAGGCATCATCAACCATCCAGCATTCCGTAAGCGGATCAATCAGTGAACTCATTCTCCAATGAGCACCTGTACTGTATCCCTAGTGTCCCTACACGAGCAGCTATGAGACCAGCTGCATCCATCATATGGACGGGTATACAGCACACCAGTCTATCCGGTTATCACGATGTCCCTCTCGAGTAACCTATGACCGGGATTATTTAGGATATGTGTTTAAAGGTGAATCGATCTCATTATCGTGATCTCATCACGATCCGATTCCCATTGCACAAATCCAAGGACATCACAATATATATGCATTTATGCAATAGTTATAAAGTGATATACGCCAAAATATAATAAGCAAAAAGATTCTGTATCAAGTCACACGTGCCATCACTCACGTGATTGGCTTGCTGGGCACTTATGACTAGCAGTTTCATCATCAAAATATGAGATTCAACACAAACGATACAAGAAAATCCAATCCTTTGGACCTATCTATCCTTAGTTACCGTATACCTATAGTCCCTTAACCATATAATATCTCAGAGACCATATATCAGACATGGTGCTGTCAGGCCTATATGGTTTCTCCTCGAGTCTCTCTCTAATCGGATTCTCCCAGAGAACTCTTTTTCTCTCAATCTGAATAACCTTGGCCAAGGATTTGTTTAAACAAGAACACACAGGATATTCTTCTCATGATACCGAGAGCGGATGATCCTCTATTGACACTCAATAACCCTCGTAAGGTTGGTTGTCACTCATAATAACCTATTTTACTAGATTTGGAACTTCCAAACCTATAAATCTAGTATTAAAGAGTGGAGTACTCATACAAGACATCCTTGGTGTCTCAAGTCTAAGGATCAGATACACTACTAGGACTACGGAATCGTTGTTTGACAATAAGGCATCATCAATCATCGAGTATTCTGTGAGCAGATCAATTAGTGAAGTTATTCTCCAATGAGCACTTGTATTGTATCCTTAGTGTCCCCACACGAGTAGCTATGAGATCAGCTACCTCCATCATATGGATGGGTATATAACATGCTAGTCTATCCGGTTATCTCAATGTCCCTCTCGAGTAACCTAAGACTAGGATTATTTAGGGTATGTGTTTAAAGGTAAATCGGTCTCATTATCATGATCTCATCACGATCTGATTCCCATTGAACAAGTCCACGAACATCACAATATAGATGCATATATGTAGCAATTAATATGAAGTGACAAAATACCAAAATATAATAAGCAAAAAGATTGTGTGTCAAGTCACACGTGTCATCACTCACGTGATTGGCTTATAGGGCACCTATGACTAGCAATCAATACTCTCATTGATTTGAGGGACAACAATCTCTCAAATAAGAGATGATATAGGAGAATTAACCTAAATCTCCTCAATATCAAAATTGATCATTTGAGATTTTTCACTCCCACTGATTTCGTCATTTTCTCGGAATTTTACATTATCATATTTAACTATCCTCGTACTATGATTAGAGTAATAAAATATGTATCCCTTGGATTTTTCTATATAACTAATAAAATATCCTAAAATAATTCTTGGATCCAATTTCTTTTCATGTGGATTGAATACTCTTATCTCTGTAGGACACCCCCAAATATGTAAATGTCTCAAACTTGGCTTCCTACCAGTCCACAACTCAAATGGAACTGAGTTACTATGAACCATGTTCAAGATATACATTGTTGTCCTAAGAGCTTCACCTCACATCAACTTAAGTATAGAGAAATAACTCATTATTCTCCTAACCATATCCATAAGAGCAAGATTTCGCCTTTTAGCAACATCGTTCTACTGTAGCACACCTATTAATGCATATTGAGCACAAATACCTTATTATTCTAGAAATCTAGTAAAATGACCAATATTCCGACTAGATCCATCATATATGTCATAAAATTCACCACCCCTTTTGAATTTGACAATTTTAACTTTTCTATCTAATTTTCTCTCGACCTCATTTATGTACACTTCAAGAGTATCAACGGCTTGAGACTTTTCATGTATTAGATAAACATAGCCATATCTGGACATGTCATTTATAAATGTGATGAAATACCTTTCTCCACTAAAATAATGAATATGGAGCGGTCCGCGAATATCAATATTAATAATCTCAAGGAGTTCGTTACTTCTTGTGGCATTTTTCTTTATATGTTTATTTTTTTACCTTAATGCAATCTATATAAACATCAAAATCAGTGAAATCTAAATGATTCAAAATATTATGATTCACTAATTTTTCAATTCTTTCCTTGGAGACATGCCCTAATCGTCTATGCCATAATATAGAAGATCATTTATTATTAAAACTACGTTTCAATCCAACACTTGATTATAGGGTCAATAATGTCTTTATAAACTCAAGATTCAAATTAATTTTGTACAAACTATCATATAGAATTCTAGAACCAACTTTTATTGAATCATAAAATATACTGAGTTTACCATTATCAAAAGAAAGACAATATCCTAACTCATCAATTCTAGATAGGGAAACTAAATTTTTAGAAATAGTAGAAACATAACATGTATCAACAAGATCCATCAAATGACCCGTCTCTAAGTGTAGATGATAAGTCCCCACTGGTATGACTTTTGCTTTGAGATGATTTACTATAATGATGAATCATTCATGTTCTTTTGGTTTCTAGATTGAAAGAAATCCCTATGTATTATTGGTAACGTGAGTTGAAGCACCAGAATCAATCCACTAAGTATTAGAAGAAATTTCTATAATGTTTTATTCGAAACATACAAAGGTCGAGTTAATACCTTTTTTTTCGAACTAAGTCTTGCGTTTAATGCAGTCCTTCTTTATATAGTCTTTCTTGCCATAAAAGAAGCACTTTATTGTAAAAGCTTTCTTTTAGTTAGTTTGTTTAACATTTCTAAACCCAACAAATTTTTTGATAGATGATGTTTTAATTTTCTATTCTCGTTACTAGCTTCTTGAGTAGTAGTCATAATATTATATAAACTTTCCTACTTTAATCTCAATTCTTCCTGAACACACATGACAGTTAACTCATTCAAGTCCCACTTATCCTTATTTGTATTATAGTGAATCTTGAATGGGCCAAACTGAGAAGAAAGAGAATTGAGAATGAATTGCATGAGGAATGACTCATCAATATTCATGCCTAATGCTTTAAGTTTTGTAGCTTTATCAGCCATATTGAGGATGTGATCCGAAATTCCTCGAGTGCCATCATATTAAGTCATAGTTCTTTCATTAGTATGCTAGCCGATGACTTATCAGCATATTTAAATCTGTCTTCAATAACCTTTAAATATTCCTGTGCGCTAGTTACAATCGTTAATGAAGTCTTTATGTTATTTGCAATCGTCATTTTTATGAACATTAAACTAAGTCTATTAGATCTTTCACAAGCCTTCATTTTATTAACTTGTTCCACAATACTTTCATCAATCAAGTCTGCAGGTTTTTCAACAAGTAATGCTAAATCAAAATCTAATATGCATAGTGTGAATTACATATGCTTTAACTATTCTGAATAATTTGATCCAAAGAGTATAGGGACACTAGAAGCATATGAATATATGGATGGAAGTACCAATGAAAAATATAAAATATAAAATAATATTAATACTTTGAGTTTTTTAAAAATTTGATGAACTATTGATATCATCTATATTATACATTTGGGTGAAATATTGACATATCTAATGTTCACTCAAGATTATATATGGAGGACTAATACCATCTTTGTGGAATAGTATTGATACCTTTGGGTATACAACCCTAAACTGTAAGGATATCCAAAATAGTATTATCTTATCTCATCACATAATTATTTGAAGTAAATTCTCCTTTGGGATTATCTAAATCTCATAATTATATGTGTCATTATGAATATTATTTCCTTAATGTCATTTAGGACTAATTCCTTAATATTATTTTATAAGTTAGTGGTTTATATCACTTTGGTGGTTATAAGACTAATATAATAATATAAAATATAATTTAAAATATCCTATAAATAATAAAAAAATTATTATAATTCGTATCACAAAAGCTTATCATCCCAGGCCACTTTGGCAATTACAAGCGAGATAAAAGTTAGAGAGATGAGTTACAAATAATATTCATCAAGTTTCTTTAATTTAATTTATGCTAAGTAGTTCAATAATAGAATAATAATATAATAATTATTGAACATTAATCAACAAAATAAAACTTATATGATAATTATGATAACATATAAATCATGCCTTCGTGTGAAAGATAAATATTATTTCATAATTTCAAATATATATATATGTGAATGACCAAATGAATATCCAAGAACAATAATTAGATTTTATTTATCATATATAAAAATATAATCAATAATTCATATGAGAAAACTATAAAAGTGAACCGTAATTTATAGTTTTTTAATTAAAATTAAATCCAATCAAATAATCAAAATTTAATCATGATTAAATTTAATCATAATTATAATAAATCATATTTATCACTTTTATACTTGAGAATATAAATTAGAAATTCTTAATTTTATAAGAGTAAAATTGTAAATATTTGATAAGATATAAACTAGAACTATGATATTTGTAAAGGGTAGAATTATCAAAAGAATTAAAGGATATTAATAAAATATAGAAGGGCAAAGCTATAATTTGACTAAAGCGAAACCATAGGGCAAAACTATAATTTTTGCCAAAACCTTACAGCCTACGCTGCCGCTACCCGCACGCGGCCGCTACGACGGTTCCTGCCCAAACGTGGCTGCCGCTTGGGCGCGGCTGCCCGCGCATGACCGTCACCTGTGCGCGGCTCCTGCCTATGCACGATCGCCGCCTTGGTGCGGCTTGTGCTTGCACGCGGTTGCCACTTGGGCGCGGTCGTCGCCAGGGCTATCTGCCTTTATGCGACCACCGCATGGACGTGGGTTCTGTTCGCGTGTGGCCGTTGCATGGGCGTTGTGATGCCCATGTACGGTTGTTGCCTGCTGCGCTGTAGCGTGCACGCTGCCTAGCGCATCCTCAGTCGCCAATAGATTCGCTGGCTATATGTAGCAAGGTCGACGACGACTATTGCTGCTTTACGATCGTTGGAGAATAGGGATCATTATGTGGAATCTCGGATTTTGATGATGAAACTAATCGATTGTGTTTAGATGTTTAATTGCATTTTGAGTGATGCAGGTCTACTCGATCAGGATTAGACAGTTGATGCAGGAGGAATTGACGTTGCGCCGGAGGAGATCACATCAAGATATTGGATGGCAGAAGGCTTCGGACGTCGAGCATCGGGCCAAGGAGAGCGGAATTGCGCCAAGGATATCAGGGTTGTGGAGGTCAACCGTCGATTGGGCAACAAGCCACAAAAGAGGACGATGCGCTGAAGAATCGGACGAAGCACCAACCAATGACGTGTCGGGCAATAGAATGTCAATTCGCATTGTAATAATTGTCTAGATCAGAGTAGAGTTTTGGCTTATGTGTGCAGGATTAACTACAATAACGATGAAGACATAAAGCGAAACAAAGTGCCGGAGTCAAGCACGAAGGATTCGTTGCGAGTTCGAGTGTTCGACGGAAGTCCAAAGGTTTATCAGGAATGCTGCCGGAAATAGCCGAGAATGAGTAGGGAGCTTGCCAAAGGGTTTTTCGGAAGCTCGCTGGAAGGTTTGTTGAAAGTTCGCGGAGCACGCCGAGAAAGATCGGAGCTTGCTAAAGAAGCTCGTTGGAACTCGCCAAGATCAAATCATGAAGTCTAGGAGCTTGCCGGGAGTCCGTAGAAAGGTTTCCGAGAGTTCGCCGGAAGACCACCGGAAGTTTGCCGAAAGCTCACCGGAAGAAGTCTAGACTTGCAGACTTTATAATAGCTTAGGAAATATCTTTAAATTTGTAGTTAGCATGTTAATTAGGGTTAGGATTAGGTGTTAATCCTATAACCCAAGTAGGGGCCAATTGGGCCTGACATCGGACTAGTTTGGGCCAAGTTTGGAGCCCAAACAGTGAGTTGAAATAGTCTAGGCGGTGGCACCGCTAGACTAGGCAGTGGTACTGCCCAGAACCCGAGAGTTCAAGCGATGGTACCGCCATACTGGGCGGTGGCACTGCCCAGCACCCGAAATGTCGGGCGGTAGCATTGCCACTAACAAGCGGTGGCATCGCCAGTTAATGGTCAATATGATATTGACAAGCGGTGGCACCGCCACCGACAGGCGGTGGCACCGCCACCCTCGGAAACCCAAGAGAATTTAAAATTTGGAGCCCAAATTTAAATCCTCTTGGGGCCTATAAATACCCCTCAATTCTCAGCAGAGAATATAACCTTTGGGAAGTTAGAAATTGAGAAAAGCTTTAGCAAAAGTCTTGTTTTCAATAGCTTAAGTGTTCACCTCCCTCTTTCTCTTTGAAAATTTTGTAAGAGTGTGAACCACTTGTAAAAAGGTTGTAAGAGGGGTATTTATCCTTCCCCTTCAAAGTGATTTGCTAGTGAAAGTTGGGAGCCTCATTGAAGAAGGCTTCGCAAGTGGATGTAGGTCATTTTGACCGAACCACTTTAAATTGATGTGTTCCTTGTATGTGTGAGTATTTAATTTTTTGAAACTGTTATTTACATTGTAGCAAGCTTTCGGTTTTCATCTACTCAAGTTACTATCGAAATAAAATCTCCTCGTATTTACGAATTCGGTTTCAAACTTACAAGTTTTAATCCGCTGCACTAATTCACCCCCCCCCCCCCCCCCCCTCTTAGTGCCGCTCCGATCCTAACAATTGGTATCAGAGCCATGATTTTCTACTTTGGTTTAACACCCAATTAGAAATGGCTCTTTTCGGCATTCAAGAGGGTTACTCTCTCATTCATCCTCCTTTTTTCAATGGGACGAACTACTCTTATTGAAAAACTCGAATGAGAGTTTTCTTACTTTCACTGGATTTGAATTTATGACACAGTCAAAAATGGATTTGAAATGTCTTCTCTTCCAATGAACCATTGGAATGATTTGGAGAAGATATTTTCTCTAAATGCAAAGGCTATGAATACCTTATATTGTGCACTTGACAAAAATGAATTTAATCGCGTTTCGATGTGTGACTCAACTTTTGATATTTGGAGAAATCTAGAGGTCACTCATGAAGGCACTAGCCGAGTGAAAGAGTCCAAAATCAATATTCTTGTGCATTCTTACGAACTTTTCTGGATGAAACCAAGTGAGTCCATCGGAGACATGTACACCCGTTTCACGAATGTCATCAATGGACTCAAAGCTCTTGGTAATAGTTTTTCTAACTTTGAACTATTCATTAAAATCTTAAGATCCTTTCCAAAAAGTTGGGATCCAAAAATTACGGTCATTCAAGAGGCCAAGGACCTTAAAACATTCCCTCTCGAAAAACTTATTGGGTCACTAATGACCTATGAAATGAACAATGAGATAAAAAGAAAACTCGAAAATAACCTTTCAAAGGACAGGAAGGATTTGGGACATAGAACACATGAAGACCACTTGAGCATAGGCTGAAGTGATGGTAAACTTGAACTTGCAAAGAAATTTAAGAAGTTAATAAAATAAAAATTAAAGCACAAAAGAATGGAACTACTTGCTTTGAACGCAAGAAGAAGAAAATAAATTGGGATGAAACGAGCTCCTCTGAAGACGAGGAGAAAATCAAGAAAGATGAGGTGACAAACTACGCCTTAACAGCTTTCAACAATGAGGTAATCGAAAACCCCTTAATTTATTTTGAAATTACTTGATGTTTTCCATGATCCACTTTCTTATTTTTCAATAATTATTTTTCTTGAAATTTGCATGTTTTATGTTAATGGAACAAAATGTTAGTTTTAAATCTAATGATCATATATATGTTTTTCTTGGGAAGATAAAATGTGTATATTGATGATTTCCGATTTTGATTGAAACCATGCTTGATGTCTTAATGAAAATATGAAGAAGTTTAATATCATGCTTAATGATGATGCATGACTTTTGTATGGAAAACTAAGCATGAAAATATAGATTCACCTAAAAAGAAAAATGCATGACTATAACAAATAACAAAATTATTTTGGTTAAAAATACCTAATGCTAAATGAAACCTTGATTGATGAATATGCTTTATGATGAAGCATAATAAAATTATTAAATATTTTGAAACCGTGTTTTAGTGTCAAGCATATTGATCATGCTTAATAAATTTTGAAATTATGCATGATAAATCTTACGATTTACGGATTATTGATTTTCACAATAATAAAAGTGCCTTATTGATCTTTGTTGTAATAAATCTTACACCTTCGGTTTTAAACATGATACATGTTTTTATTTGGCATAAATGAAACAAAATCATATGTTTTGAAACAACCGAAAAGAGGAAAACATTCATGAAAATTATTTTGCTCAATCTTATTGATTTTAATGAATCCATTTGTATATCTTTGTGAATCTCTTAGATTTTGATAATGATTTTGATGATTTAAATTTGAATAAATTTTTATCGAAATCATGATCTTGATCTTTTGAAATTTATAACATGAAATCCTTTATGAATCAAGATTTCTTACTCTTTATTCTCTTACATTTTGAGAAAATTTTCAATATGAATCATAAGTGTTCTTATGCATGAATTGAAATCTTTTTCTCCTACGTTTCCTTTTGTGATTTACAAAAGAGAATATCCTTTTTGAAAATTCTTGACTTAAAATTTTATTTAAAAATCTCTTATTATTTGATCTCCTAAGATTTTCGTTTGATTATTTATGAGGAGGCTTTTCAAAAAGAAATCATGCCTTTTGGCATTTACATATTCTAATATTTTATGGTATGATTTTTATGTAATTCCTTGTATTCATGAAATGTTTATCTCATCACCCAATTATTTTCTCCTTGATATTCCTTATGTGATAATATGAATACATGAAATATTCATTAATTTGTTTTGATGAAAAGTTATGATCATGAATGGTAGGATGAAATTTGACAAGTTAATACCATCATGATTTGAAACATTTATGATTTGAAATTATACATGCAATTGCTTTTTATTGTGATGATATATGTATATAATTTGTATCATGAATACTTTATTATCATACATGAAAATAGTGATAAATATTTTGAAAATAAATGTTTGAATCACATTAAATGATTTTACATTTTATGTATGATGAGTTATAGTGATGATTTAAACAATGATTGAAATAATATGAATGATAAAACATGAGATTGTCTATAGTGCAAATTTATTGATCTCATGATGTGTAGATTGAAATAATGATTGGAATATCGATGTAATTATAAATGATGATTTGATAATATGCATGAAATACTCTTGATATTATTTTGATGCATGCAAATGAAAAGTTTTGATCATGCATGGTAGGATGTAATTTGACAAGTTGATACCATCATGATATGAAACATTTATGATTTACAATGATGCATGCAATACTTGTACTTTCTAATTATGATGTGATGTATTGCATATAATGTAAATCATGATTTAAAATACTATGAGTTTTAGCTAAAATGATGTATTTTAATTTAATTCTTTGAATGCTCTAAATGATGAATGTTTGGTATTATGATCAAAATATTGATAAATAGTTAAAAATTTTAGTATCATATATGATATGCTCATAATGTTGATTGATTTATTCAATGTCGTGCATGAATTAAATGTAAGGTTTTTGAAAAGGTGCATGTTTTAATTTGAAAATATAATAATGCACGAATAAGATTGATACTTACCTTTGTCATAATTGATGTAAAGAGTCTTCCCTTCTTTTTGACAATGACAAAGGGGGAGATAGCTAGCTTGCACAAGACAAGAGAAGCAAAAAAAAAAAAAAATACAAGCATACACATCGCAAAAAGGGGCAAAACTTATTAGTTTGCTCAATCCAAAACATCGCAAATACTTGCGTATTTCAAGAAGCATGGGATGCTTTCTTGAACATCTCAAAACAGCTAGCTTGCATGTTCTAAAAATGTAGTAAAATTTGCTAGTTTATATGTTGTAGAAATTGCTATCATACTACCTTGCATATCTATGATGATAGCAAAATTGTATGATGATAAAACTAGGAGATTATATTAATTATGCAATGTGTTGAACTTGGATATTTCAAAAACTTGCAACTTGCACATTGCAATAGGAAGCAAAAATCATGAGCTTACACAAGAAAGCTATTTTGCATTTGCTTTCAAATTTTTTTGCTAGCTTGTATGTAGTAAAACTTGTATATCGTAAATATTGCTAGCTTGTAGAGAAGCAAACAGTTGCTATCTTAAAAAAAGCAAAAATACTAAACTTGCATATCTTTAATTGCTACATTGCATGATGATAAAACTTTATATTATATTTTTCATACAATGTATTGAACTTTTTATCTCTAAACACTTGATACTTGGAATATTTTAAAATGTGATCTTGAAAAGAATGTTTCAAGTTGTTCTTTGTGCTATATCTTTTCAAATGAATCATGAGCCTTGATATCATATATTTCATAATATAGAAATAACAAGATTTCTTTGCCTTGTATGCCTTATGTGATGATTGTACATCAATTTGCTTTATTATGAATTATATGAATTTTGATCGTGAACTTGTTAAGAAGAATTTTAATGAACCATGAATCATATCTTTGGTATTCATGAATTGATCCTTATTGATATATTTCATGAATTCTTTGCATATTTATTACCATGCTTTGTATCAAAAATAGGTTGATATCTTTAAAAGCATCGCATTAAATTTTTTAGTGTATCGCAATGTATCATATGTATCGCAAATTGAATTTTTTGAGACTATTATCATATCATGTTTAACAATTGATATCTTTCATTGGTATGATAAATTATCATCTCATGATGTATCGCATAATGATATCATGATTTGTGATTGTATCATGTGATCCTTGGTGAATTTTCACATTGATATCCTTCATGAAATGATTTCTTTGCATTATTGTCTTATATGCATCATGTGATGATTGAAATATTGATTGATGCAAAGTTGACATAAAAGTCTAAATCATTGATTCCTCTCCTTTTTGACATTGACAAAGGGAGAGAAAGTTATTGCTAGCTTGCACACTTAAATGAAGAATTTACTAGCTCGATCATTGTAACGAAGAAATTTGCTATATCAAACATCATAAATATTGTTGCTTGCAAAGAAAAGCAAAGTGCAATCATGCACAAAAATTCAAGTGTTGAATTGCCATGATTAAACTTAAGAATTTTGCTATGCTTTTGTGCTTATATGTTGTGATGTAAATCTAGCTTCATGTTGCAAAAACTTGCATATCTTTTAAAATAGCTAGAGCTACTTATCCTTTTTGTTGATGACATAGGGGGAGAAGTATATCGATGACTTCATGCATTTAATTAAATATTATATATATATTTGCATGATGGTTTAAATGTTTTTCATAATATGTGATTAATGTTACTTGGATTTGGGATAATCCAAGTGTTCTATCAATGTCATATTGATAGGGGGAGTTTGGTTAAACTCCGAGAAGTTAAGGTTAACTCCATTAGTCATCAATTAGTTGTCATCATCAAAAAGGGAGAGATTGTTGAATCTCATATTTTGATGATGAAACTAATTGATTGTGTTTAGATGTTTAACTGCATTTTGAGTGATATTTGTCTACTCGATCAGGATTAGACAGTTGACGCAGGAGGAATTGACGTTGCGCCGAAGGAGATCTAATCAAGATATTGGACGGTAGAAGGCTACGGACGTCGGGCATCGGGCCAAGGAGAGAAGAATTATGCCAAGGATATCGGGGTTGCGGAGGTCAACCGCCGATTGGGAAACAAGCCGCAAGAGAGAACGATGCGCTGAAGAATCGGACGAAGCGCCAACCCATTACATGTTGGGCAACAGAATGTCAATTTGCATTGTAAAAATTGTCTAGATCGGAGTAGAGCTTTGGCTTGTGTGTGTAGGATTAACTACGATAACGACGAAGACATAAAGCGAAACAAAGTGCCGGAGTCAAGCGCGAAGGATTCGTTGCGAGTTCGAGAGTGTGACAGAAGTCCGAAAGTTTGTCGGGAATGCTGCCGGAACTAGTCGAGAATGAGTAGGGAGCTTGCTGAAGGGTTTTTCGGAAGCTCATCGGAAGGTTCATTGGAAGTTCGCGGAGCTCACCGAGAAAGATCGGAGCTTGCCGAAGAAGCTCGTTGGAACTCGCCAAGATCAAATCGTGAAGTCTAGGAGCTTGCCGGGAGTCCGCAGAATAGTTTCCGAGAGTTCGTCGGAAGACCGCTGGAAGTTCGCTGAAAGCTCACCAGAAGAAGTCTTGACTTGCGGACTTTGTCATAGCTGAGGAAATATCTTTAAATTCGTAGTTAGCTTATTAATTAGGGTTAGGATTATGTGTTAATCTTATAACCCAAATATGGGCCAATTGGGCCCGACATCGGACTGGTTTGGGCCAAGTTTGGGGCCCAAATAGTGAGTTGAAATAGTATAGGCGGTGGCACCGTCAAACTAGGCGGTGGCACAACCCAGAACCCAAGAGTTCGGGTGGTGGTACCGCTATACTGGGTGGTGACACTACCCAACACCCGAAATGTCGGGCGGTGGCACTGCTACCAACAGGCGGTGACACCGCCAGTTAACGGTCAATATGACATTGAGAGGCGGTGGCACCACCACTAACAGGCGGTGGCACCGCCAACCTCGGAAACCCAAGAGAATTCAAAATTTAGAGCCCAAATTTGAATTCTCTTGGGGCCTATAAATACCTCTCAATTCTCAGCAGAGAATACAACCTTTGGGAAGTTAGAAATTGAGAAAAGCTTTAGCAAAAGTCTTGTTTTCAATAGCTTAAGTGTTCGCCTCTCTCTTTTTCTTTGAAAAATTTGTAAGAGTGTGAACCACTTGTAAAAAGGTTGTAAGAGAGGTATTTGTCTTTCCCCTTCAAAGTGATTTGCTAGTGGAAGTTGGGAGCCTCATTGAAGAAGGCTTTGCAAGTGGATGTAGGTCATTTTGACCGAACCACTTTAAATTGATGTGTTCCTTGAATGTGTGAGTATTTACTTTTCTGAAACCATTGTTTACATTGCAGCAAGCTTTCGATTTTCATATACTCAAGTTACCATCGAAACAAAATCTCCTCATATTTATGAATTTGGTTTCAAATTTATAAGTTTTAATCCGCTGCACTAATTCACCCCCCCTTCTTAGTGTCACTCCGATCCTAACAATTGGTATTAGAGCCATGATTTTCTACTTTGGTTTAACATCCAATTAGAAAGGGCTCCTTTCGGCATTCAAGAGGGTTACTCTCTCATTCGTCCTCATTTTTTCAATGGGACTGACTACTCTTATTGAAAAGCTCGAATGAGAGTTTTCTTACTTTCTCTGGATTTGAATTTATGACATATAGTCGAAAATGGATTTGAAATGTCTTCTCTTCAAATGAACCATTGGAATGATTTGGAGAAGAAGATGTTTTCTCTAAATGCAAAGGCTCTGAATGTCTTATATTGTGCACTTGACAAAAATGAATTTAATTGCGTTTCGATGTGTGACTTCGATTTTGATATTTGGAGAACTCTAGAGGTCACTCATGAAGGTACTAGCCGAGTGAAAGAGTCCAAAATCAATATTCTTGTGCATTCTTACGAACTTTTTCGGATGAAACCAAGTGAGTCCATCGGAGACATGTACACCCGTTTCACGAATGTCATCAATGGACTCAAAGCTCTTGGTAAAAGTTTTTCTAACTTTGAACTAGTCACTAAAATCTTAAGATCCCTTCCAAAAATTTGTGATCCAAAAGTTACGGCCATTCAAGAGGCTAAGGACCTTAAAACATTCCCTCTCGAAGAACTTATTGGGTCTCTAATGACCTATGAAATGAACAATTTGATAAAAAGAAAACTCGAGAATATCCTTCCAAAGGACAGGAAGGATTTGGGACATAGAACACATGAAGACCATTTGAGCATAGGCTCAAGTGATGGTGAACTTGAACTTGCAAAGAAATCTAAGAAGTTAATAAAATAAAAATTAAAGAACAAAAAGAATGAAACTACTTGCTTTGAACGCAAGAAGAAGAAAATAAATTGGGATGAAACGGGCTCCTCCGAAGACGAAGAGAAAATCAAGATAGGAGAGATGACAAACTATGCCTTAACAGCTTTCAACGATGAGGAAATCGAAAACCCCTTAATTTATTTTGAAATTACTTGATGTTTTCCATGATGCACTTTCTTTTTTTTGAATAATTATTTTTCTTGAAAATTGCATGTTTTATGTTAATGGAATAAAATGTTAGTTTTAAATCTAATGATCATATGTAAGTTTTTTTTTAGAAGATAAAATGTGTATCTTGATGATTTTCGATTTTGATTGAAACCATGCTTGATGTCTTAATGAAAATATTAAGAAGTTTAAAATCATGCTTAATGATGATGCATGGCTTTTGTATGGAAAACTAAGCATGAAAAGATAGATTCACTTAAAAAGAAAAATGCATGACTATAACAAATAATAAAATTATTTTAGTTAAAAATACCTTATGCTCAATGAAACCTTGATTGATGAATATGCTTTATGATGATGCATAATGAAAATATTAAACATTTTGAAACCGTGTTTTAGTGTCATGTATATTGATCATGCCTAATAAATTTTAAAATTATGCATGATGAATCTTGTGATTTATGGATTATTGATTTTTACCATAATAAAAGTGCCTTATTGATCTTTGTTTTAATAAATCTTACATGTTTTTATTTGGCATAAATGAAACAAAATCATATGTTTTGAAACAACCGAAAAGAGGAAAACATTCTTGAAAATTATTTTGCTTAATCTTATTGATTTTAATGAATCCATTTGTATCATCTTTATGAATCTCTTGGATTTTGATAATGATTTTGATGATTTAAATTTGAATAAATATTTATCGAAATCATGATCTTGATCTCTTGAAATTTATAACATGAAATCCTTTATAAATCAAGATTTCTTACTTTTTATTCTCTTACATTTTGAAAAAAAATTCAATATGAATCATAAGTGTTCTTATGCATGAATTGAAATCTTTTTCTCCTATATTTCCTTTTGTGGTTTACTAAAGAGAATATCCTTTTTGAAAATTCTTAACTTAAAATTTTATTTAAAAATATTTTATTATTTGATCTCCTAAGATTTTCCTTTGATTATTTATGAGGAGGCTTTTCATAAAGAAATCATGTCTTTTATCATTCACATATTCTAATATTTTATGGTATGATTTTTATATAATTTCTTATATTCATGAAATGTTTATCTCATCACCCAATTATTTTCTCCTTGATATTCCTTATGTGATGATATGAATACATGAAATATTTATTAATTTGTTTTGATGAAAAGTTATGATCATGAATGGTAGGATGAAATTTGACAAGTTAATACCATCATAATTTGAAACATTTATGATTTGAAATTATGCATGCAATTGCTTTTTATTGTGATGATATATACATATAATGTGTATCATGAATACTTTATTATCATACATGAAAATAGTGATAAATATTTTGAAAATAAATGTTCGAATCATGTTAAATGATTTTACATTTTATGTATGATGAGTTATAGTGATGATTGAAACAATGATTGAAATAATATGAATGATAAAACATGAGATTGTCTATAGTGCAAATTTATTGATCTCATGATGTGTAGATTGAAATAATGATCGGAATATCGATGTTACTATAAATGATGATTCGATAATATGTATGAAATACTCTTGATATTATTTTGAGGCATGCAAATGAAAAATTTTGATCATACATGGTAGGATGTAATTTGACAAGTTGATACCATCATGATATGAAACATTTATGATTTGCAATGATGCATGCAATACTTGTACTTTCTAATTATGATGTGATGTATTGCATATGATGTAAATCATGATTTAAAATACTATGAGTTGTTGCTAAAATGATGTATGTTGATTTAATGCTTTGTGTCATGAATGCTCTAAATGATGAATGTTTGGTATTATGATCAAAATATTGATAAATAGTTAAAAATTTTAGTATCATATATGATATGCTCATAATGTTGATTGATTTATTCAATATCGTGCATGAATGAAATATAAGATTTTTGAAAAGGTGTATATTTTAATTTAAAAATATAATAATACACGAATAAGATTGATACTTACCTTTGTCATAATTGATGTAAAGGGTCTTCCCTTCTTTTTGACAATGACAAAGGGGGAGATAGCTAGCTGGCACAAGACAAGAGAAGCAAAAAAAAAAAAAAATACAAACGTACACATCGCAAAATGGAGCAAAACTTATTAGTTTGCTCAACTCAAAAGCAAGAAATGCAATCTTGTAATCTCAAGTAAAAGTGTTATATTGCAAATCTCAAAGAAGCAATATGTGCCAAGTTACATATTTTGAAAAGAGGCAAAATAGTCTATCTTGGATATCTTTTTGCTAACTTTTTATGTGTAAAAGTTGATAACTTGCATACTATAAATTTGCAAACCAAATTTGCAATCTTGCCTATCTCAAGAAGCAAAATATGCTAACTTACACATTTAGCAAACTTGCGTATTTCATGTTGGGAAATCATGGGGGGGCGACATCATATGCGCAGCAGAAGAACAAGAAAACAAAAATCCCCGATTCCCAAAAAGATGTTCGTCGTCGTGCGAAGATTGGTGCGCAAAAATCTGCAAAACACAAACTGCGTATAGAGATTATGTTACCTAGAGAGATCGTATATCCCTGTTTCCTTGCAGATCCTTAGGAGAGGGTGAAGGAGGTCAAGCGTCCTCCTCTCTAGCGGTGATCCACACAGCAAGGTTGCGACGACGCTCCTCAAAACTCCAGGCCTACTCTGAGGTGGAGAGGGAGAGGAGAATAGGAAGGGCAAGCAAAGACTCTAGCCTATGAGGCTGTGAATCCCTCCTATTTATAGAGATCCCGTGTCAAACCCTAATGGGTCCTTCCCTAGTGAGTATTGGATCTACATCCAATAAGACAAGGGCTCCGTCGGATATCTCATATCGAAACCTCTACTCATCGCAATGCCTACTATATGTGTGTGACCCTCTAGGCCCAATATCGAGTTGGCCGTGAGTCATACCTGTCAGAACTCCTTCTAACTCAGTGAATTATTATCTCTGTAATAATTCACTCGACTCATCGACTACGGACGTACTAGGCCACTACGCCGTAGTCCCTAGACGATACAGGGGAATCTAATCCATTGGACCTGTTTGTCCTCAGTTACCATGTACCTATAGTCCCTCATCCATCTAATATCCTAGAGACCGTATATCGAGCATGGTGCTGTCAGACCCAAACGGTTTCTACTCAAGTCTCGCTCTAATCGGATTCTCCCGGAGAACTCTTTCTCTCTCAACCCGAATGACCCTAGCTAGGGATTTGTCTGAGCAAGAACACATGGGATATTCCTCTCATGACGCCGAGAGTGGATGATCCTCTGTCGACACTCAGAAGCCCTCGTAAGGTCGACTACCACTCCCAATGACCAGCTGTACTAGATCTAGGACAGCCAAACCTATAAGTCTGGTATCAAAGAGTGGAGCACTCATACAAGACATCCTTGGTGTCTCAAGTCTAAGGACCAGATACACCACTAGGACTACGGAATCGCTGTCTGACAATAAGGCATCATCAACCATCCAGCATTCCGTAAGCAGATCAATCAGCGAACTCATTCTCCAATGAGCACCTGTACTGTATCCCTAGTGTCCCTACACGAGCAGCTATGAGACCAGCTGCATCCATCATATGGACGGGTATACAGCACACCAGTCTATCCGGTTATCACGATGTCCCTCTCGAGTAACCTATGACCGGGATTATTTAGGATATGTGTTTAAAGGTGAATCGATCTCATTATCGTGATCTCATCACGATCCGATTCCCATTGCACAAATCCAAGGACATCACAATATATATATATGCATTTATGCAATAGTTATAAAGTGATATACGTCAAAATATAATAAGCAAAAAAGATTCTGTATCCAGTCACACGTGCCATCACTCACGTGATTGGCTTGCTGGGCACCTATGACTAGCAATCTCCCACTTGACCTAAAGCCAATCACCTTTGTGTCTGATCCTCATCAGACCCCTGTGACGCTCAAAGACAATCTGAGACAACGACTTTGTCAATGGATCTGCAATGTTATCTTCGGATGGAACTCTTTCCACTGCTATATCTCCTCGGGTTACGATCTCTCTAATAAGCTGGAACCTCCTCAGAACACTTCTGATGAGACTCGGGTTCCCTTATTTGAGTAATCGCCCCATAGTTGTCGCAATATAAGGAAGTCGACTTCTCGCTATTCGGAACGACTCCCAAATCTGTGATGAACATCTTCACCCAGACTCCCTCCTTTGCTGCATCTGATGCAGCAATGTACTCCGCCTCTGTGGTCTAGTCAGCAGTGGTATCTTGCTTGGAACTCTTCCAGCACACTGCTCCTCCATTCAAGGTGTACACATACCCTGAATTCGACTTGCTATCATCGACATCAGACTGAAAACTTGAGTCAGTGTAGCCTTCAACCTTAAGGCTATTACCTCCATATACTAGTAAAAGATCCTTAGTCCTTCTCAAGTACTTAAGGATACACTTTACTGCTTTCCAGTGCTCCAAGCCTGGATCCGCCTGATACCTGCTCATGACACTCAGAGCATGCGCTATATCAGGCCTAGTACATAGCATGACATACATGATAGACCCTATTGCTGAGGCATAAGGTATCATATCCATGTGCGCCCTTTCTTCTGGAGTCTTTGGGGACATACTCGTAGAAAGCGATATCCCATGTCTCATCGGTATGAGACCTCTCTTGGAATTTTGCATGCCAAACCTTTTGATAATGGTTTCTATGTACCTGGACTGGGACAAGCCAAGCATCCTCTTGGATCTATCTCTATAGATTATAATCCCCAATATATAAGATGCTTCCCCTAAGTCCTTCATGGAGAAGTGTCTAGATAACCAAGCCTTTACTGTGGATAGCATTCCTATGTCATTCCCAATGATGAGGATGTCATCCACATATAACACCAAAAAGGTGATAGCGCTCCCACTTACCTTTTTGTATACACAAGGCTCATCTTCGTTTTTAACGAAGTCATAAGATCTGATTGCCTCATCAAATCTTATGTTCCAACTTCGGGAAGCTTGCTTTAGTCCATAAATGGATCTAAGCAACCTACACTCCTTATCTGGGCAGTTCTTGGACACGAATCCTTCAGGTTGCATCATATACACCTCCTCCTCGAGGTTCCCGTTGAGGAATGCGGTTTTCACATCCATCTGCCAGATCTCATAATCATAGTGTGCTGCAATAGCCAATAGAATTCTGATGGATTTTAGCATTGCTATGGGTGAGAAAGTTTCGTCGTAGTCAACACCTTGCCTTTGACAATACCCCTTAGCCACTAGCCTTGCTTTATAGGTCTCTACCTTTCCATATACTCCGATCTTTTTCTTAAAGATCCACTTGCAACCGATGGGTACAATACCTTCGAGCGCATCAACTAGGTTCCAAACCTTATTGGAGTACATAGAATCCATCTCAGAATTCATGGCTTCTTTCCACTTCCCGGAGTCTATACTCATAATAGTCTCCTCGTAGGTCTGAGGATCAATATCCTCTACATCCTCTGCTCTAATATGTCCCACATATCTCTTAGGAGGATAGGATACTCTATCAGACCTGCGTAAAGTTGATACTTGTGTATTATGTACCTGAACAGACTCGGGCTGTAGAGTGGTGCTTGAGCTTGGTTCTCCAACCTCGCTCAATGCTATCATTCTCCCACTGTCTCTGTCAAGAATGTGTTCCTTCTCAAGGAACACTGCTCTCTTAGCTACAAAGACCTTTTGGTCCTCGAGATGATAGAAATAATACCCACAAGTTTCCTTAGGGTATCCCACAAATTTGCATCGCTCTGTCCTTGATTCTAACTTATCGGGGTTGTGTCTTCTAACATGGGCAGGGTAGCCCCAAATCTTAACAACCTTAAGATCAGGCTTCTTCCCTTTCCATATCTCATATGGTGTAGACACTACCGACTTAGTTGGAACTCTGTTCAGAAGGTAAGCTGCGGTTTCTAGGGCATATCCCTAGAATGAGATGGGTAGGTCAGCGAAACTCATCATGGACCGTACCATATCTAATAATGTACGATTTCTCCTTTCAGAGACACCATTGAGCTGAGGTGTATAAGGAGGTGTCCATTGGGATAATATCCCATGGTCCTTGAGGAACTGAGTAAACTCTATACTTAAGTATTCACCTCCTCGATATGATCGAAGAGTTTTGATACTCTTTCCAGTTTGGTTCTCCACCTCATTCTTATACTCTCTGAATTTCTCAAAGGCCTCGGATTTGTACTTCATTAAGTACACATATCCATACCTTGAGAAATCATCAGTAAATGTAATGAAGTAGGAGTAACCTCCAATGGCATGAGTTGACATGGGTCCACATACATCACTATGTATGAGTTCCAACAACTCATTGGCTCTCTCTCCAGTTCTACTAAATGGAGATTTGGTCAGTTTTCCACGAATGCAAGGCTCACAAGTTGCATATGACACATAGTCGAATGGATCTAGATATCCATCATTTAGCAACTTTTGAATCCTTCTTTCATGGATGTGACCTAGCCTACAATGCCACAGGTATGCACTGTTCAACTCATCTCGTTTCCTTTTGGACACATTTACATTCATAATATGTGGAGTGGTGTCTAACATAAATAAACCATTATGCAATGTTCCTTTCGTGATGATCTTATCATCTAATAATATCGAACAACCATTGTTCTCAAAAACAAATTTATATCCACTAACTGTTAAACATGAAATGGAGATAATGTTTTTGATAATAGAAGGAACAAAATAACATGCATCTAATGCAATAAAAGCTCCACTAGGTAGATGTAGGGCGACCTCGCCAACAGCTAATATAGCAACTTTTGCTCCATTACCCATCTTGAGGTCCATCTCGCCTCTCTCTAGTCTCCTAGGCCTTGCCAGAACCTGCAACGAATTGCATATATGATAAGCACTACCGGTATCCAATACCCATGTGTTATCATAAGATTCTGACAAATGGAGACTGATCATGAATGTACCTGAAGCTTCATCAAGCTTTTGTTTCGCCCTTTCTGCAAGGTACTCTTTGCAGTTTCTCTTCCAGTGCCCATCTTTACCACAGTGGAAGCACTGGCCTTTGTCCTTTGTTGGGTCTTTCTTAGCAACCTTTGCTTTACCTTGTTTGCCCTTGCCCTTTCCCTTCTTAAGGGACCTTTCTGCTTTCCTTTTCTTTCTGGTCTCACCAGTGTAGAGAACTGGCTTCTCTTTCTTAATAGTACTCTCTACCTCCCTCAACATATTGAGGAGCTCTGGGAAAGTCACCTCAAGCTTGTTCATATTAAAATTCATTATGATCTGTGAAAAGGAATCTGGTAGGGACTGAAGCACAATGTCCACACACAAGTTATCCTCTAGGACCATTCCTAGACTTGTGAGTTTCTCTATCCACTCAATCATCTTTAGGACATGGTTCTGAACCGGTGTCCCCTTAGTCATCCTAGCGCGGAAAAGGCTCTTGGATATCTCAAATCGTTGAGTCCTTCCCTATTCCTCAAACAATTTGCGGACATGTAGGAGAATGGATCTGGCATCCATCTTTTCATGTTGTCTCTGTAACTCTGGAGTCATAGAGCCCAACATATAGCACTGAGCAAGAGTGGAGTTATCAATGTACTTCACGTAGCGAGCGATCTCATCCTCGCTTGCCCCTTCTTCGGGCATAGGCATCACTGTATCAAGGACGTACACGATTTTCTCCGCTGTGAGAACAATTCTCAAGTTACGGAGCCAATCCGTATAATTTGGACCAGTGAGGCGGTTGACATCAAGTATGCCACGTAAGGGATTTGAAAACGACATTTTCTGAAAATAAAGATGTAGCAGAAATGAATAACATGCAGATTTTGCAAGAAATAAACTATCAAGATATGGACTTCTATCTTAATTTGCTCCCACTATTTTACTAACGAGTCACGCGACACCCTCGGCACGTGAAACGGAAGTCTCCGGCAGACTTCTAGTGGGGATCAGGATCCAATCAGTGTCTTAGTGTAACCTCGAGGGACTCGACCAATCATACTAAGCCTAAAAGGTAGGCAACTCTTGCCGATCACAACTCCTTGTGATTCCCGTCCTGTTCGGCCTCCGAATCACCATGGCCTCGAGGGACTCGACCAACTATGATGCTCGGTTAAGTCAACACCTTCGTTACAAGATGAGTCTGATTTGATGATATACCCTCGAGGGACTCGACCAAGCATACCATGCCCTCAGGTCACCGGTGACATCTCTATGTCGTAAGCAAGATAGCGAATCGCGATATAGGTGAGTCTCGAGGGACTCGACCAACTCAACCTACACCGGGAATCGGTTCCTACTCATAACGATGGAAGGCCACGTGGGTCAATCTAATTGCCTCACGTTTACCGACTTAATATTATCGAGAGATGTTTCTATAATTTGGTCTCCTAATATGACATGTCACACATATACATATTTAATATATATCTACATCGCATGCAAATATATATACATATCTAGTATGTGTATAAGCAATCACATCAGATGATCATGGACCACAACCTAATATGATTAGGCCCGAGCTAGTAGGCCTAATCACCTCATCAAGATCTATGTGTGCAACGGTGCATCTCCATGCCCTGTGATCGTCCATCTCGTCCTCGTCGGTTCCGTCGACATCTTGATGCATCTCCATGCATCACGATCGTCCGTCTCGTGGGTCCCGCTATTGCATCCACGCTCCCGCTGCGCCTTCTCATGTGATTACAACTTAATCATAGTCACGCAGGCCCGACAATAAACGAGAAATATAATGGAGGTTCGCAAACCTCAATAATAATAATCACAAGTACACACATCACACGGTCCATGATCATCCGTCCACACATCATACATCACATGTATAAATAATCATCATCATGTGAGACTACTAGATAATAATAAAAATAATAATCAACTAAACCTTTTAATTAATTAATATTTTTTCTGAAATCAGGGACATGTAGGGAATTTCTCAATTCCTAAGGGTATTTTCATAATTTGGACAAAAGACATAAATTGGAATTTCTTAAATTCCGAGGGGCAAAACTATCTTTTGCCCAGAAAACCCTAATACCCTTTCCCCTTTTCGTTGCTGCCGCCGCCGCCACCCTGCCGGCGGCAGCCTGTGCGGCGGGGCGAGGGCACTGCCCTCGCCTGCAAACGGCACGCCCACTGGCGGCGATGCCGCTACGGGTGGGTGCCCCCGTCGGGCGCCGCTGCCTCCGCAAACGGTGCTGTACCGCCGGGCGGCCGCCCCTGTAGGGGGGTTTCGCCCGCGGGAGCAGCGGCGGCAGGCGCCGCTGCCCTGCGGCGCCTCTGCCCGTGGGCTGCCAGCCCCGCCAACAGCAAGCCTGCTGCAAGCAGACCGCCGGCCGGCTGCTGCAGGCATAGCGCTTGGCACTGTGCTGCTTGGCTGCGGCTGCAAGCATGCAGATCGAGGGCAGTAACTGTTGCTGCCCTTCCTCGCTTTTGCGTCAACGATTTTGACGTCAATATTCTTCCTAAACACAACACACGCAGTTCAAAACCAATCATTCGCACGAACAACCTGCCTCTTATACCACTGTTGGGAAATCATGGGGGGGCGACATCATATGCGCAGCGGAAGAACAAGAAAACAAAAATCCTCGATTCCCAAAAAGATGTTCGTCGTCGTGCGAAGATTGGTGCGCAAAAATCCGCAAAACACAAAATTGCGTATAGAGATTGTGTTACCTAGGGAGATCGTATATCCCTGTTTCCTTACAGATCCTTAGGAGAGGGTGAAGGAGGTCAAGCGTCCTACTCTCTAGCGGTGATCCACACAGCAGGGTTGCGATGACGCTCCTCAAAACTCCAGGCCTACTCTGAGGTGGGGAGGGAGAGGAGAATAGGAAGGGCAAGCAAAGACTCTAGCCTATGAGGCTGTGAATCCCTCCTATTTATAGAGATCCCGTGTCAAACCCTAATGGGTCCTTCCCTAGTGGGTATTGGATCTGCATCCAATAAGACAAGGGCTCCGTCGGATATCTCATATCCGAACCTCTACTCATCGCAATGCCTACTATATGTGTGTGACCCTCTAGGCCCAATATCGAGCTGGCCGTGAGTCATACCTGTCAGAACTCCTTCTAACTCAGTGAATTATTATCTCTGTAATAATTCACTCGACTCATCGACTACGGACGTACTAGGCCACTACGCCATAGTCCCCAGACGATACAGGGGAATCCAATCCATTGGACCTGTCTGTCCTCAGTTACCATGTACCTATAGTCCCTAATCCATCTAATATCCCAAAGACCGTATATCGAGCATGGTGCTGTCAGACCCATACGGTTTCTACTCAAGTCTCGCTCTAATCGGATTCTCCCAGAGAACTCTTTCTCTCTCAACCCGAATGACCCTAGCCAGGGATTTGTCTGAGCAAGAACACATGGGATATTACTCTCATGACGCCGAGAGTGGATGATCCTCTGTCGACACTCAATAGCCCTCATAAGGTCGACTACCACTCCCAATGACCAGCTGTACTAGATCTGGGACAGCCAAACCTATAAGTCTGGTATCAAAGAGTGGAGCACTCATACAGGACATCCTTGGTGTCTCAAGTCTAAGGACCAGATACACCACTAGGACTACGGAATCGCTGTCTGACAATAAGGCATCATCAACCATCCAGCATTCCGTAAGCGGATTAATCAGTGAACTCATTCTCCAATGAGCACCTGTACTGTATCCCTAGTGTCCCTACATGAGCAGCTATGAGACCAGCTGCATCCATCATATAGACGGGTATACAGCACACCAGTCTATCCGGTTATCACGATGTCCCTCTCGAGTAAACTATGACCGAGATTATTTAGGATATGTGTTTAAGGTGAATCGATCTCATTATCGTGATCTCATCACGATCCGATTCCCATTGCACAAATCCAAGGACATCACAATATATATATGCATTTATGCAATAGTTATAAAGTGATATACGCCAAAATATAATAAGCAAAAAAGATTCTGTATCAAGTCACACGTGCCATCACTCACGTGATTGGCTTGCTGGGCACCTATGACTAGCATTTCAAGAAGCAAGCGATGCTTTCTTGAACATCTTAAAACTGCTAGCTTACATGTTATAAAAATGTAGTAAAATTTGCTAGCTTATATGTTGTAGAAATTGCTATCATACTACCTTGCATATCTATGATGATAGCAAAATTGCATGATGATAAAACTAGGAGATTATATTAATTATGCAATATGTTGAACTTGGATATTTCAAAAACTTGCAACTTGCACATTGCAATAGGAAGCAAAATTCATAAGCTTATACAAGAAAGCTATTTTGCATTTGCTTTCGAAATTTTTTGCTAGCTTGTATATAGTAAAACTTGCATATCGTAAAAATTGCTAGCTTGTAGAGAAGCAAACAGTTGCAATCTCAAGAAAAGCAAAAATGCAAAACTTGCACATCTTTAATTGCTACATTGCATAAAACTTTATATTATATTTTTCATACAATGTATTAAACTTTTTATCTCTAAACACTTGATACTTGGAATATTTTAAAATGTGATCTTGATAAGAATGTTTCAAGTTGCTCTTTGTGCTATATCTTTTCAAATGAATCATTAGCCTTGATATCATATATTTCATAATATAGAAATAACAAGATTTCTTTGCCTTGTATGCCTTGAATCTTGATCGTGAACTTGTTAAGAAGAATTTTAATGAATCATGAATCATATCTTTGGTATTCATGAATTGATCCTTATTGATATATTTCATGAATTCTTTGCATATTTAGCTTGTTGAATGGTTGAAATTTTTAGCTATTGAGTCCTCCCTTTCTTTTTGACTTTGATAAAGGGGGAGAAGGTTTTGCTAGCTTGTGCATTGAAAATGAAAGTAAACTTCCTAGCATGCTAAAGAAGTAAAACTTGCAAGCTTGCACTTCTTAAAAAGAGAAGAAAAATCTTGCCTATCGAAAGAAGTAAAAAGTGCAAAACTTAGAAAACTTGCAACAAAATTGCTCTTGCCATGCTTTGTATCAAAAATAGGTTGATATCCTTAAAAGCATCGTATTAAATTTTTTAGTGTATCGCAATGTATCACATGTATCACAAATTGAAAATTTTGAGACTATTATCATATCATGTTTAACAATTGATATCTTTCATTGATATGATAAATTATCATCTCATGATGTATCGCATAATGATATCATGATTTACGATTGTATCATGTGATCCTTGGTGAATTTTCACATTGATATCCTTTATGAAATGATTTCTTTGCATTATTGTCTTATATGCATCATGTGATGATTGAAATATTGATTGATGCAAAGTTGATGTAAAAGTATAAATCATTGGTTCCTCTCCTTCTTTTTGACATCGACAAAGGGGGAGAAAGTTATTGCTAGCTTGCACACTTGAATGAAGAATTTGCTAGCTCGATCATTGTAATGAAGAAATTTGCTATATCAAACATCATAAATATTGTTGCTTGCAAAGAATAGCAAAGTGCAATCTTGCACAAAAATTCAAGTGTTGAATTGCCATGATTGAACTTAAGAATATTTTTTATGTTTATATGTTGTGATGAAAATCTAGTTTCATGTTACAAAAACTTGCATATCTTTTAAAATAGCTAGAGCTACTTCTCTTTTTTGTTGATGACATAGGGGGAGAAGTATATTGATGACTTCATGCATTTAATTGAATATTTTATATATATTTGCATGATGGTTTAAATATTTTTCATAACATGTGATGAATATTACTTGGATTTGGGATAATCCAAGTGTTCTATCAATGGCATATTGATAGTGGGAGTTTGGTTAAACTCTGGGGAGTTAAGTTTAACTCCGTTAGTCATCAATTAGTTGTCATCATAAAAAAGGGGGAGATTGTTGAATCTCGGATTTTGATGATGAAACTAATTGATTGTGTTTAGATGTTTAACTACATTTTGAGTGATGCAGGTGTACTCGATCAAGATTAGACAGTTGACGCAGGAGGAATTGACGTTGCGCCGGAGGAGATCACATCAAGATATTGGACGGCAGAAGGCTTCGAGCGTCGGGCATCGGGCATCGGGCCAAGGAGAGCATAATTGCGCCATGGATATCGGGGTTGCGGAGGTCAACCGTCGATTGGGCAACAAGCCGCAAGAGAGAACGATGCCTTGAAGAATCGGACGAAGCGCCAACCAATGACGTGTCGGGCTACAGAATGTCAATTCGTATTGTAATAATTGTCAAGATCGGAGTAGAGCTTTGGCTTGTGTGTGTAGGATTAACTACGATAACGATGAAGACATAAAGCGAAACAAAGTGCCGGAGTCAATCGCGAAGGATTCATTGCGAGTTCGAGAGTTCGACGGAAGTCCGAAGGTTCGTCGGGAATGCTACCGGAACTAGCCGAGAATGAGTAGGGAGCTTGCTGAAGGGATTTTCGGAAGCTCGCTAGAAGGTTCATTGGAAGTTCACGGAGCTCGTCGAGAAAGATCGGAGCTTGCCGAAGAAGCTAGTTGGAACTCGCCAAGATCAAATCATGAAGTCTATGAGCTTGTCGGGAGCCCGTAGAATGGTTTCCAAGAGTTCGCTGGAAGACCGTCGGACGTTCACCGGAAGCTCGTCAGAAGAAGTCTTGACTTACGGACTTTGTAATAGCTTAGGAAATGTCTTTAAATTCGTAGTTAGCATGTTAATTAGGGTTAGGATTAGGTGTTAATCCTATAACCCAAGTAGGGGCCAATTGGGCCTGACATCAGACTGGTTTAGGCCAAGTTCGAGTGGTGGTACCGTCATATTGGGTGGTGGCACCGCCCCACACCCGAATGTCGGTCGGTGGCAACGCGAGAGTTCGAGTGGTGGTACCGTCATACTGAGCGGTGGCACCGCCCAGCACCCGAATGTCGGGCGGTGGCACCGCCACCAATAGGCGGTGGCACCGCCAACCTCGGAAACCCAAGAGAATTCAAAATTTGGAGCCCAAATTTGAATCCTCTTGGGGCCTATAAATACCCCTCAATTCTCAATAGAGAATACAACCTTTGGGAAGTTAGAAATTGTTGGGTCCAGCCCATATGTGGGCTTGGACAATTGGGCCTATTGAGCCCAAATCACTAATTGAGGGTAGTAAACAAGAGAAAGGGTTTGGTGCAGTGGGCAACGTGCTTGTGTGCAGTGCAGCGTGCAGCGGCGTGAAGAGAAAAGAGGAGAGGGAAATAGAGAGAGAAAGATTAGATTTCTGAGTTTTCTACTTGACGATCGGTGGCCAAACGTTATCAGTTTCGGCTCAAATTTTATGTGGAGAATCCTTGCAGCAAACTCTACAATCCTAACGGTGTTGATCTACAATTTACCCTCTCTAAGGTCTGTTTCTACTATATCTACTTTGTGAGACCTAGAATTCTCTTATGAGAATATCCATCGTATGTGATGAAGATATGCTATTCTTGAGCTAAGATCTATGATCTTGATGTTATTATGATCCTCTAGTTATTCTAGAGAAGACCTATTATAAACTTGTTATCATTACTATTGATAGTAGAAGTTTGAGGTGGACTACGGTCCCGTGGTTTTTTCCACATTGGGTTTTCCACGTTAAAAAGATTTAGTCTCACTATGTGATTGATTTTTTGCTCTATTGTTTAAGTTGTGCTGGTTGATATTTTTATTTGGATATCAAGTTGGTATTTTGATGAGGAACCCATTTTGATATATAAAGAGGGAAAAGAATATTCCGCTTTAACAAGTTTTTTCCCAATAAGTAGTATCAGAGCAACAAGTTGTTTAGTACTAGTTTTTCTTGTGTGATTGAAATGGAGCAGTCAGATGGTATGATTAAATTGAACTCATCAAATTATTCTACTTGGAGGCGTCTGATGGAAGATTTACTCTATCGCAAAGATTTGTATAAGCCTATCAAGGTTAAAGATAAACCTTCTACTATGGATGAAGAATGGGAAGTTCAACATAGAAAAGCTATTGCCTATATTAAAAGATGGATGGATATAAACTTGCATGAGCATATTTCAGATGAAATCAGAGCTGATGTTTTTTGGCAAAGATTAGAAAACCTCTTTGCGAAAAAGATAGTGGGAAATAGAATTTCTCTCATCAGAAGGCTTGTAAATTTGAAGTATAAAGATGGTGGTAACATTGTTGATCACATAAGCCTATTTCAGAGTCTTGCAAACAAGTTGGTTGCTATGAAAATGAATATAGATGATGAGATGCAGGGATTATTACTTCTCAGCTCTTTACCAGAAAGTTGAGAAATGTATGTGGTGACTATTTGCAACTCCACGCTAGAGGGAACTCTAACTATAGATATGGTTAAAGATAGTTTGCTAAATGAAGATGCCAGAAGGAAAGAACAGGGTGAATCTTCTTCTGGTGCATTTGTTACTGAAAAACAAGAAAGACGTGGAAGAAGTCATAACAGAAATCCACATGGTTATAGAGAAAGATCCAAGTCTAGAAGAGATATCAAATGTTTTCACTATAACAGGCCAGGTCACATGAAGAAAGAGTCTAGGTTTTGGAAGCGAGAACAGAATGAAATGAAGAAAAATGAGAAAGAGACCAATACGATTGCTACTGAAGGTAATATCACTATTGTCTGTGATGAAGGTTGTGTTAGTCTTGTAGCTCAGGACAGTAATTGGGTAATTGACTCTGGTGCTTCATTTCATGTTACTTCTCATGGTGATTTCTTTAGATCTTACACTGTTGGTGATTTTGGTAATGTCAGAATGGGAAATAGTGGTACATATAAGATTGTGGGTATTGGAGATATTTGCTTGGAGACCAGTATTGAGAGCAAATTGATACTCAAAGATGTAAGGCATATTCCAGATATTCGTCTTAACTTGATATTTACAAGTAGACTTGATGATGAGGGCTTTGCACACTATTTTGGTGAAAGCAAATAGAAACTCACTAAAGGTTCTTTAATTGTGGCAAGAGGAAAGAAACTTAACTATTTTTATGTCATGGAAGCTAAGCTACACAAAGGAGAGATTAATGCAATTCAAAAAAGTGAAAGTATAGATCTTTGGCACAAGAGACTTGGTCATATCAATGAGAAGGGACTTCAAACTCTTGCTAGAAAGTAGTTCTTACCAGAGTTGCAAGGTACATCTCTTAAATCTTGTGATCATTGCTTAGTTGGAAAAACACATAGAGTTGCATTTCATACATATCCATCATCTAGAAGATCAGATATTATTGATTTAGTTCATACTGATGTTTGTACCATGTAAACTAGAACTCTTGGAGGTGCTCTTTATTTTGTTACTTTTATTGATGACCATTCTAGAAAAGTGTGGGCTTTTGCTTTGAAATCTAAAGACCAGGTACTCGATGTTTTTAAGGAGTTTCATGTCAGTGTTGAAAGAGAAACTGGCAGAAAACTAAAGTATATTCGATCAGATAATGGTGGCGAGTACAGGGGTCCTTTTGAGAATTATTGCAGGTTCCATGGTATCAGGCTTGAGAAAATAGTTCCTAAAACTCCTCAACAGAACGATGTGGCAGAAAGGATGAACATAATTATTGAAGAAATGATTAGGTGTATGCTTTCCCATGCCAAGTTACCAAAGTCATTTTGGGGGGAGGCTATGAGAACTACAGTTGATTTGATAAATCTTTCTCCATCAATTCCTCTGAAAGGTGATATTCCAGAGAGAGTATGAAGAGGAAAAGATATATCTTATAATCACTTAAGAGTCTTTGGGTGTAAAGCATTTGTTCATATTCCCAAAGATGAAAGGTCCAAGCTTGATAGTAAAGCAAAAGCATATATCTTCTTGGGATATGGCCATGAAGAGTTTGGGTACAGATTATGGGATCTAGTGAACAAGAAGATTATTAGAAGTAGAGATGTTGTGTTTCTTGAAAACTAATTGTTTGATGATGGTGATAATATTGAGAAACTAGAAACCTTTGTTTATATTCCTTGGAGTTTGGGTCCAATTCCTTCACCTGTAGTTCATGATGATCATGGGGGAGATGAACAAGAAGATTGTGGTGAGAATATCAATGATGATATACCTACAGTTGATGATGATGAACCAACTGAACAAGCACCTCTACTACCAGTTGAGATTCCATTGAGAAGATCCACTAGAGAGCGAAAACCATCTACCAGATATCCTCCACATGAGTATATTATGCTTACTAATGGGGGAGAGCCAGAAACTTACTAAGAAGCTATTTTACATGCGAATAAGAATGAGTGGGTTAAAGCCACGCAAGAAGAGATGAGATCCTTGCTTGAGAACCACACCTCTGACTTGGTAAAATTACCTAAAGAGAAGAAAGCTCTCAAGAATAAGTGGGTTTACAAATTGAAGACTAAATACAATAACTCACAATAGAGATACAAGGCACGACTAGTTGTGAAAGGATTCAATCAGAAGAAAGGTATTGACTTTGAAGAAATATTTTCTCTAGTTGTGAAAATGTCTTTTGTCTGAGTTGTTCTTGGTTTGGATGCCCGCTTGAATTTAGAAGTTGAGCAACTTGATGTAAAAACAACATTTCTTCATGGTGACTTAGAAGAAGAAATTTACATGGAGCAACCAGAAGGTTTTAAAGTCAAGGGAAAAGAAAATCTGGTGTGTAAGCTTAGGAAAAGCTTATATGAACTCAAACAGACACCTAGACAATGGTACAAGAAGTTTGATTCCTTTATGATAAGCCAAGGGTATGATAGAACCACATCTGATCATTGTGTGTTTATGAAGAAATTTTCAAATGATGATTTTATTATTTTACTGCTATATATTGATGATATGCTGATTGTTGGCCATGATGTTGGAAAAATTGGAAAGCTTAAAAGAGAGCTAAGTAAGTCTTTTGCCATGAAAGACTTGGGATCGGTGAAACAAATACTTGGCATGAAGATTCTTCGTGATAGGAAGAAAAGGAAGATTTGACTATCTCAGGAGACTTACATTGAAAATGTTCTTGAAAGATTCAACATAAGTAAAGCCAAAGTAGTTTGTTCTCCACTTGTAGGTCATTTCAAGCTTAGTTCGAAACAATGTCCTACAAGTGAGAAAGAAAAAGAAGAAATGTCCAGAGTGCCTTACTCATCTGCAGTAGGCATTTTGATGTTTGCTATGGTTTATACTATGTTAGATATAGCTTATGCAGTTGGAGTTGTCAGTCGATTTCTCTCTAATCCTGGAAAGGAACATTGGGCAGTAGTGAAATGGATATTAAGATATCTAAGAGGTACTTCCAAGTTATGTTTATGTTTTGGTAATGATGAACCTATGTTAGAAGAGTACACAGATGCAGATATGGTAGGTGATACTGATTCCAGGAAGTCCACTTCGGGATTCTTGATGACATTTGCAAGAGGAGTAGTCTCTTGGCAATCTAAGTTACAGAAGTGTGTTGCTCTATCAACCATAGAAGCAGAATACATAGCAATTACTGAAGCCTGCAAGGAAGCTTTATGGATAAAAAAGTTTCTACAAGAATTGGGCTTGAAATAGGAAGGATATACTGTTTGTGACAGTCAGAGTGTCATTCACCACTTTAAGAATTCAACATACCATTCTAGATCCAAGCATATTGATGTGAGATATCATTGGATTCGTGATGTGCTTGAGATGAAAGAATTATAATTGGAAAAAGTGCATACTAATGAGAATGGATCAGATATGTTGACAAAGTCTTTGCCTAAGAAGAAGCTTGAAGCATATAGGTGAAGAGCGGGTTTGGAACAGCCCACCATATGAGCTGGAGGGGGAGAATTGTTGAGCCCAGCCCATATGTGGGCTTGGAAAATTAGGCCTATTGAGCCCAAATCACTAATTGAGGGTAGCAAACAAGAGAAAGGGTTTGGTGCGGGAGAAAAGAGGAGAGAGAAAGATTATGTTTCTAAGTTTTCTACTTGACGATCGATGGCCAAACGTTATCAGTTTCGGCTCAAATTTTATGTGGAGAATCCTTGCAACAAACTCTACAATTCTAACGGTGTTGATCTATAGTTTACCCTCTCTAAGGTACTTTCCTGCTATATCCACTTTGTGAGACCTAGAATTCTCTTATGAGAAGATCCATCGTATGTGATGAAGATATGCTATTCTTGAGTTAAGATCTATGATCTTGATGTTATTGTGATCCTCTAGTTATTCTAGAGAACACCTATTGTAAATATGTTATCATTACTATTGATAGTAGAAGTTTGAGGTGGACTACGGTCCCGTGGTTTTTCCCACATTGGGTTTTCCACATTAAAAAGATTTAATCTCATTGTGTGATTGATTTTTTTGCTCTATTGTTTATGTTGTGCTGGTTGATATTTTCATTTAGATATCAAGTTGATATTTTGATAAGGAACTCATTTTGATACATAAAGAGGGAAAAGAATATTCCGCTTTAACAGGTTTTTTTCTAATAGAAATTGAGAAAAGCTTTAACAAAAGTCTTGTTTTCAATAGCTTAAGTGTTCACCTTTCTCTTTCTCTTTGAAAAATTTGGAAGAGTGTAAACCACTTGTAAAATGGTTGTAAGAGGAGTATTTGTCCTTCCCCTTCAAAGTGATTTGCTAGTGGAAGTTGGGAGCCTCATTGAAGAAGGCTTTGCAAGTGGATGTAGGTATTTCTTGAATGTGTGAGTATTTACTTTTCTGAAACCGTTATTTACTTTGCAGCAAGCTTTCGGTTTTCATCTACTCAAGTTACTATCGAAAAGAAATCTCCTTGTATTTACGAATTCGGTTTCAAACTTACAAGTTTTAATCCGTTGCACTAATCCCCTCTTAGTGCCGCTCCGATCCTAACACATTCATGCATCATAAACAAAAATAATAGATCTAATGTATTTGATCTTAAGAACCTAGGCTTTGATACCACCAATTGTAAGCATAAAAATCTATAATATACCATTTTAAATACAAAAATAATCTTTTATGCTAGGATTGAAATTAAATAAAATTAGATATGGTTTTATGATATGTACTTTTTGATGTCATCTGAAAAAAAAATCTTTGTTTTGATCTGCAAGGGCACCATCTTTAGATCCAAGATAATGAACTATATCATTCTCCCCTCTTTCTACCTTTCATAAGGCCACATAGATTGATGGTTAGGGAGAAGAGTTGAGAGAGAGATTGTAATCTCTCAACTAAGATAGGTAACCTATGTTCTTCTTTTTTTAGTCCCTTTTATTAATATTATCTCCTAAGGAATCATATTTTAAGTGGACTTATTTTCTATTAACCAATATATATCATTAGAATCTAATTAATTATATTATATATACCTTATCTAATTATAAAGGATCATAAAATCTAACAAAAAGGGAAGTAAAAAAAAATAAAGTTTTATAGGTAAGTAATTTTTAAAAAATAAAATGAAAGACGATAGAAGTTGGATAATTTTTTTAATGGAACTTCGAGGTATTATTAAAAAAGAGATATCAAAAGAATAAAATATAAGATTTATTTTAGTATGGAGTTTCCCATCACTCTCAATCTCTCTCTAGATATCAATGTCTCCAAAGTCTTCTTCTATAAACATCATGTCGTAGCCTGGAGTTCTTTTAAAACTTAATAATACTAATCGAACAGCTATTTCCACCTAACGTTTAAATTTAATATGCTAACAAAGAACATCAACCACTTGTTAGCCGCATAATGACAAGAACTTAATGAACAAAACCACAAACTATTTGTTAGCGATGGATTTCAAATCTCCTCTTGCCCTGCGCAGAACACAATGATGTGTATCTGTGTCATTATCAACTGAGATAATGAGACTTCACCAAAAAAACCTTTTAGGCATATTAAATTGTCTGAATAAAAAAGTCATATCGAAGAACTTTAACAGCTGTCCTCGAAAATGAATAATCAAAACAAAACATATCCAAAAATAATCACAAGGGACAATTTTAATAAGATACTATCACATATTGCATGCGTTGACCATTTGAAAGGTCGAAGTATTGGTGCCAATACTCTTTGTGATCCACGGAAACTTTGACCATCCCAAACATTGGCCATTTGCATGCAGCACGACTGACATCGTCGCTAGAAGCCAACTTCTAACGTCACGCGGGGCGGCGAAGAAAGATATTCCCAATGCTGTAAATTTGCGTGTCACATCGATCTTATCGTCGGCTCTATTGCTATGTCATGATGTGAATATAATAATAACAATGCGAATCCATCTGTGATAATAAACTTAGTTTCAACATGTCATCAATTTTGTGGTAGCCAACTTCTGTGAGGCTGTGATGGTATTAGCTGCAGACAGGCTAAAGTCGAAACACAAATCATAAGAAAGATTTGGAGGCCATCTCAGAATTATTCATCTCAATTTTAATTTTTTTTTTTTCATTTTTTGCCATCCATCTCAATAATTGATATTTATTTTATTCTTTATTCAAAATAGATGAACAATTGAGATCAAAAGGAGTGAGATGGCAAGTTTTCCAGAGTTTAATCTTTTTGATATTTGATTTCACTTTTCAGGAAGGCTTCAGATTCAGTGACCCATTATTAGCCTCACAACTTTACGGAACACTGGCATGAATGACTGTATAACCTCGATCTCATTCATTTCTGGTCATTTACTAAGTCAGCTTTCTTTAACTTGTAGATCAACACAAGTGATACAAAGCTTCGACACACTGTTGCTAAGAACAATACATCAAGTATAGAGATGTTGGCTGGATAATCTTGGTTTGGGTATGGCCACAAGTGGCTCAGATTTCCTCAGCACAAGCCCAAACTTCTCCTCGAGACCGTTCTTGGCTTCCTGAGGCAAATGCCAGTCAAATGAGTGCAGGAGTGAAGCCAGTGTGTTCATCAGCATCTTCTCTGCAAGGGAGATGCCGACACAAATCCTCCTCCCTGATCCGAAAGGGATGTAGCCGAAGTTGTTGCCACCGTAATCTGCTCCTCCGTCTGCTCCCAGGAACCTCTCAGGGATGAACTCCAGTGGGTTGGTCCAGTTGGAGGGGTCTCTTTGGATGGCCCAGACGTTGACGAACACTGCAGTGCCTCTGGGGATGGTGAATCCGCCCACTGTGGTGGTTTGGCTGGGGGAGTGAGGCACCAGGAGAGGGAGAGGAGGGTGGAGGCGCAGCGCCTCTTTGACCACCGCGTGCAGGTAACTTAGATGGGGTATGTGTGATTCTTCTACCCGTCCTTCCTTCCCTACTACTTCATCCAGCTCGTGTTGAGCCTTCGCCATTAGCGCAGGGTTGTGCAGCAACTCGGCCATGGCCCACTCGACTGTGGCTGAGGTCGTGTCTGTGCCACCTCCGAGCAAGTCCTACCAGCAACGAGGACGAGTTGGTCATGGTTATATCGGTCCATCTAAAGTTGTAAGAAGAGAAAGATCGATCTTAGAGAGAAGTGAAGCTGACCATGATCAAGGCTTTGATGTTCACTAGAGTAAGCGGCACCTTGGTGTCTTCTTTCTCGAGCAGCTCCAACAGCACCTGTAAGAAATCTTTGCACCCTTCTGCTCCTCCTCCTCCCTCCTTCATCTCTCTCAACTTGCTATCGACGATAGGGTCGAACACCCTGTCGAGCCACTTCACGAGCTCTCTCATCCTCCTCTCCACCCCTTGCAAGTCGAACCGTTCCAGGGCGGGGAAGAAGTCCGACACGTTCGGCCTCGACATGAGCTCCATGAACGCGTCCGACACCCGCCGGAACTCCCGGCCCACCCTCTCCCTCTCCTCCCCTTCCAGGCTGCCTCCCCACACCATGCTCATCAGAAGGTTGAGCGACGCCACGAACATCACCTCCCGCACCTCCACCGCCGCGCCGGCCCTGGAGTGCACCTCCGCCACCATCCTCCGCACCTCGCGGCGCCGCAGCGGGCCGACCGCGTCGACGCGGCGGGCGCTCAGCAGGTCGCGCACGCACACCTTGCGCAGCGCCCGCCAGTGTGGCCCGTAGGCGGCCCACGCGAGGTCGCTGCCGCCGTAGGACGCGGTGCGTGCGGCAGCGGGGACGTCGTGGTTGGCGAAGGTCACGTCGTGGTTGCGGAACACTTCACGGGCGACCGAAGCGGAGCTAAGGACGACGCAAGGTTTGGCACCGAGCCGGATGCGCATGACGGGGCCATGGACGCGTCCGAGGTCGGCGAACCAGCGGTGAAGATCGGGGTCGAGGAAGGGGAGGCTGCCGAAGACAGGAAGGCCTCGAGGACCCGGCGGGAGGTTCGACCTTCTCTTCCTGAGACATACGAAGCAGAGGATGGTGGTGAAGAGGGTGACGATGGAGAAGGTGATCAGTGCTTGTCTTCTGCTGTCATGGCTGTGGAGGATGTGAAGAAGATCCATCTGCTAACTCTTCGATTGAAGTCACAACGCATCCAAGCAGGAAACCTACGCACACACTACTTAACATCGTCGCCCTCCAAAATGGTTAGAACATGGAAGGCCTTATCTATTGGTTTCTTTCCTTTTTCATTTAGGAAGATAATGTGTTGTATGGATAAAAGAATAGCAATAATTGCATTTGAATTACACGCCATAGATTGTTTCAATTTAATAGAGCATATGTCATGATTGATTACTTTAAGAAGACGACTATTCTAGTGTAGAATTCATTGGCCACAAAGAATTATCTTTTACAGTAACATCTTCTAACCACTAATATTCTTAGCACATATTTATATTTATCTTAAATGTTTCTTCTTCATTTCGTCCATGGCAAATAAAATAAGATATAAGATGTCAAGTGTCAGGAGGAGTACATTAGATTATTAATTAAAGGCTGTAGATGCTTTAGAAACACATTAGAAGTGTATATGAGCATAATGCTAAATAAATAATGGCCAAATCATCAAAATTAGGAGGGAAAAGAATTGGCATTATGCACATCCAGCTGAATATTTATGAAAGTGTGCATCAAATTCAGTAAGAATGCAACGATAACTCCAATGATTAGTCTCACAAGACTCGGGAATATATTGGATTGTATTTATTCTCTCTTTTTTATTGCATCTATGATGAGGCTATGCTAATTGTTATATAGAATTGAAACCATTAAGCCAATGAGTTCAATTTTGAGCTATAAGTTGACTTGGCTTAAAAATTATAAATCTTAAGAGAAATCTTGGGCAAGTGGCGAGTATATTATGCTAATAAACAAAGATTTGAAGACCCCATAAGAGAAATCTTTAGTGGGTTGTTGGAGATTATTGATAGAATAATGGAAGCGATTTTTTTAGATTAAATGTTGTAGAAATAAAAAGTTCTGTTACTGATTTTGTCACCCAAAAAAAAAATTAATCAAGAAAATTCACATCAAATAAAACTATAATCTTAAAATAACACACACAAGATTTTCTTACATCCACCAAAAGATAATCATAACACAAAATAAAACAAACCCTCTTTTGAATTAATTGAAACACAAATCTAAAGCTCTTCATCTACTCCATCTCACAAAATTTGAAGAATCTTGAAAATTATCAGTGTTTTTTTTTTTCTCCTCTTTATCATACACAACCAGTTAAGCAATAAAAGACACATGCTATGATATTTTTAGAGCATTAACAAAGTCCTTAATGATCAATTAAATTTGCTTATCAATTTTTTTCGCAAATAAAAATATCAATCAAAATAAAGAACGTGCCGATACTTTGACGGGTTTCCCTATAAACATCACCTAAAATACCATTAACAAATCTGTCTGAACCCTATAAACATCACCTAAAATACCATTAACAAATCTATCTTTCAGACGTGAACAATCAAGTTGGTCATTTTGTCGGTGTCAATAACTTTAAGCTATGGTCTCGGGGCCGACACGGTTGGGTTCGAATCCGAATGAGAGTGCTGAGGTAGTCGAGTGCGATGGTCCGGTCTGGCTGACCCTCCATTAGGGGTAAGCTATCAGTGGACCCTAGTGGCTCGAGATTTCGGGTCGGTCCGGGCGCCTCCCGGCGGCGACAGGCCCGGGTCGTTGAATAATTGTCAATAGCGCTCTGATGTCACGGCGAGGTGCTCAACTCGAGTTTCTTCATGCAGGGTGCACTTCTTCGAAACCCCGATCAGGGGCGATCCCTCAGCTATGGGTTCATCTGGGTCGATCTGGCGATCCCTCGACATTCGGCCCTCCTTCTAACGCTAAAATATTGGTGTCAACAACTTTAAGTCGTGGCCTCGGGGCCAACACGGTTGGGTTCGGGTCCGAATGAGTAGGGATCTTTCTGGACTAGCCCTTGAGAGTGCTGAGGTAGCCGAGTGCGATGGTCCGGTCTTGACGGGGCAGTCGTTTCCTCCAAGAGGAAACTCCTTGCCTGGGCACGCAATGGAGTGGCGCTCTATCTTCATCCCTGCATACAGGTCGGGTCGGGAGATCTCGACCCGACCCCTCCGACGGTCAAGTCAATCGATAATCTTAAGAGGATTTTTCTTCCCCCTTTCTTGTTCCGAACGCGAGGGTTTTTATAGGGGAGGTCACCATTGTTGATGTGCCCACTTGCAGGGAGTAGGACCGTACCTGGGAAGGCGTCTGACTCCAGCGTTGGGGTTGCGTAAAGGACCGGGCTCTTGCAGAATGGCGACGTGCCTCGGTCGACGTTCTGGTCTGCCTTGACCTAGTGCTGTCAGGTCAAACCGAGGCAGATGACCCATGTGTCTCCTCGGTTCGCTTGACACAGGAGACATCACCCAGGAGCGGGCGATGTCAGTTTACGTCCCATCATTATTATTATCCTCATCATTCTCCCTCCCCCCGCTCCCCCCCCTCCCCCCCCGAAGGAAGCCATGCGTCGGTCGTTGCTGGGGGGTCTGGGGCATGGATTCTGTTTCCAATGGTCGTTCCCGTCGGTTCGCCCTCGGGTCAGTGCCGAGGAGGTTTCTAGAGGATCACGATGGTCATTCCCGTCGGGTTAGTATCGAGTCCACCTCTGCGTGGCCTGCCCGCTTGAGCCATGTCCCTCGGCTGCACTCTACCCGAGTCCACCTCTGCGCGACCTGCTCGCCTGAGCCATGTCCCTCGGTTGCACTCTGCCCGAGTCCACCTCTACGCGGTTTGCCCGCCTTAGCCGTGTCCCTCGGCAATAGTCTACCCGAGTCCACCCCTGTGCGGCCTGCCCGCCTGAGTCGTGTCCCTCGGCTGCACTCTGCCCGAGTCCACCTCTGCGCGGCCTGCCCGCCTGAGTCGTCTCCCTCGGTAGTAGTCTGCCCGAGTCCACCTCTGCGTGGCCTGCTAGCCTGAGCTGTGTCCTTCGGCAGTAGTCTGCCCGAATCCACCTCTACGTGACCTGCCCGCCTGAGCCGTGTCCCTCGGCTACACTCTGCCTGAGTACACCTCTGCGTGGCTTGCCCGCCTGAGCCGTGTCCCTCGGCTGCATCTGCCCGAGTCCATCTCTATGCGGCTTGCCCAAGCTACATATCTCGACCGCAAACCACATGATTCCTACACCTCAGCACCATCCGCTCGTCCGAGTCTTCCACCCTACCCGTCATACACCTCGGTCACACGTCGCATAGGATGAACGGGCCAGCAACCAACCATCATGAGGGATCGCCAGATCGACCCAAATGAACCCACAGCTGAGGGATCGCCCCTGATCGGGGTTCCGGGGGAGCGCACCCCGCATGAAGAAACTCGAGTTGAGCACCCCGCCACAACATCAGAGCACTATTGGCGGTTATTCAACGACCCGGGCCTGTCGCTGCCGCGAGGCGCCCGGACCGACCCGAAATCTTGAGCCATTGGGGTCCACTGATAGCTTACCCCTAATGGAGGGTCGGCCAGACCAGATGATAAAAATTGGGTCAGAGCTCCATGAACGGGAGAGGGAGCAACTCGTCGACTTCCTACAGGAAAATGCCGACGTCTTCGCCTAGTCGCCGACTAACATGATAGGCATCGACCCAAAGGTTGCCCAACATCACCTGAACATTTTGCCCAATGCTCGCCCGGTGAGGTAGAGGCCCCGACAACAGGCCCCCGACCGACAACTAGCTGTCCGCGAGGAGGTGGAGCAACTTTTGGCAGCGGGCTTCATAGAGGAAGTCAAATACCCGCGATGGTTATCTAATGTAGTCCTCGTGAAAAAATCTAATGGGAGCTGGAGGATGTGCGTTGACTACACCGATCTCAATCGTGTGTGCCCGAAAGACTGCTACCCCCTCCCGAGGATCGACCAATTGGTCGACGCGACCGTCGGGCATGCCCGCCTCTCATTTATGGACACCTTCTCCGGCTACAATCAGATCAGGATGGCGCCCGAGGACCAAGAGCACACGGCTTTCCTCACCGACCAGGGGGTATACTTTTAAAAGGTCATGCCGTTCAGGTTGAAGAATGTTGGTGCCACGTATCAGAGAACCGTAAACAAGATGTTCGCCCGACAGATCGGACAAAGTATGGAGGTCTACGTTGATGACATGATCGTGAAAAGCCATACAGCAGCTACCCACCTAGCAGACTTAGCCGAGACGTTTGCTACGTTGCGAAGATACGACATGCGACTCAACCCGACAAAATGTGCTTTTGGCGTCAGCTCAGGAAGATTCCTCGGATTCATCATACACGAGAGGGGAATCGACGCCAACCCAGAAAAGGTCCAGGAAATTATCAGCATGCAGGCCCCTCGGACAATCAAGGAGTTGCAGCGGTTGAACGACAGGCTCGCCGCCCTACCTCGGTTTCGCTCCCGATCAGGCGATCGATGCCTCCCCTTCTTCCAAGCCCTAAAAAACCCGAGGAACTTCCAATGGACAGTTGAGTGCAAGGAAGCCCTCGTACGCTTAAAACAACACCTGGCCAGCCTCCCCCGCCTTGCCTCAGTCTCTTCCGGGGAGAAACTCAGCATCTACCTGGTCACATCCCAACACGCGGTCAGCTCCGTCCTCACAAAAGAATCCTCCGGGGAATAGCTACCAGTCTACTACGTTAGCCACGACCTAAACGAGCTCGAGGAGCGGTACAAGCCGATCGAAAGATTGGCACTGGCGCTCGTGCTAATGGCCCGACAGTTGTGCCCCTACTTCCAAGCCCATCCAATTGAGGTAATTACCGATCAACCGCTCCGGCAGGTTTTGTCTAAATTCGACGTTGCAGGTCGCCTCCTCAAATGGTCGGTGGAGGTCGGCGAGTTCGACATACGATATGTACCAAGAATCGCCATCAAGGCCCAATCAGTAGCCGACTTCATCTCGGAACTAACTCAGCCCGAGGACGAGGATTCTGAGCGGGTCAGTGAAGGATGGGTCCTGTGTGTGGATGGATCGGCTAGCTCAAAGGGCGCGGGCGCGGGGCTAGTGCTGGAAGCCCCCGACGGACGATCGTTCGAACGCTCCCTTCGCTTCGGCTTTCAAGCCATGAATAATGAGGCAGAGTTTCAGGCACTCCTAGTAGGACTCTGATTAGCTATTGAGATGCAAGTAGATGCCATACACGTCCTCATCGACTCGCAGCTAGTGGCCGAGCACCTCAATGGCGGATACGAGGCCCAGGACCCAACCATGTCAAAGTACCTGGCAGAGGTAAAAAACCTGACCGCCAACTTCTCTCGCTTTACATTATCTAGGGTCCCGAGAAATGAGAACGAGCGAGCAGATGAGCTGGCTAAACTAGCATCAAGGTCGGATCCCGAAGCCTGGCCCGAGGTCGAGGAACTCCCTTTCCGAGCGATCGCGATCACGGTTGTGTCCCTAGCCGACCCGCAGACTACGTGGGTACAGGAAATGCTGCACTACAAGCGGGACGGCATCCTTCCCGTCGACGAGGCCGCGGCTCAACATTTGCGCCGTACGCACGTAGTACTTCGAGATGAACGGACGACTCTACAAGAGGTCTTTCTTGTATCCTCTCCTGCGGTGCCTAGAACCCGAAGAAGCTCGGTCGGTTATGGTCGAGGTCCACGAAGGGATTTGTGGGGAACACATCAGTGGGCGAACCTTGGCATACAAGATCCTCTGCCAAAGGTACTATTGGCCCACCATGTGTCGGGACGTGAAAGCTTACGTACAACGATGCGACTCATGCCAAAGGCACACTCGGACACCCCGATAGCCTGCAGTCCCGCTCGCCCCCATTGATTGCGCATGGTCGTTCACGTAGTGGGGATTGGACCTCCTCGGACCTTTCCCACCGGCCTCGGGGCAGCGGAAATACGTCATCGTGGGAATGAATTACTTTACTAAATGGGTCAAAGCCAAGCCGCTAGCAACAATCATAGAGCGTCAGGTGGAGAAATTTGTCTGGAAGAATATAGTGACTCGGTTCGGCTTGCCCAGGACTATCATCATGGACAATGGGGGCCAGTTCGCTAGCGCGCGTTTCCGGGAGTTTTGCGCAAGCCACCAGATTCAGCTCGGTGGCCCACCCCCAAACGAACGGACTGGCAGAGGTAACCAACCGATCCATCCTGGACGGGCTCAGAAAAAGAGCGACCGCAGCCCGCTCGGTTTGGGTGGACGAGTTCCCTAGCATCTTGTGGTCCTTGCGGACCACCCCTAAAACCGCAACTGGAGAATGCCCCTATAGCCTCACATTCGGAACCGAGGCCGTCTTACCGCCCGAAGTGGTTTTCCCTACCCCTCGAACGGAAAATTACGAGGAAAGGACAACCATCGAAGGACTTCGAGTCAGTCTCGACATGCTCGAGGAGTGGCATGCTGATGCATACTTAAAGGCCCTCTCCTATAAGAGAGCTATCGCGAAAATCTATAACCGAAAGGTTCATCCCCGACCGACTAAGTTGGGAGATCTGGTCTTACGAAAAGTCGAAGTCAGCGACCTGACCTGAGCACGCGGTAAGCTCGCTCCAAACTAGGAAGGACCTTATCGGGTGGTCGACGTCGTTAGAATCGGCACCTACCAGCTCACGATGATGCAAGGCCACCCCCTACCGAGGACGTGGAACATGCATAACCTTAAGAGGTTTTTCGTATAAGTAAGATCGAGAAAGACAAGGAAGAAGCCTAAACGAAAACCTTTTCATTTAAAGCAAAAATCTGGTTACAAGACCAGATAACACATTTATAGCATCGGCCAGCGCCCGACCTACCCCATTAGAAAAAATTACAATATGTCTCCCCTACTTCTCGGGGAACTCCACGCTGTCGACAAAATGAACTTCCTCGGGCATGTCAATGCCCAAGTCCTCAGGAAAGGAAGTGAAGGGATCTTCCGTGACCTCGAGGTCAGGGTAGCGTGCTCGAAAGCGAGACAGGGCGATCCGGTACCCGTACTCATAGGTAACCTGCCCCGTCCGGGTCAGCCCGAGCTCGAAGCCCGAGGATTTTTTTGTAGTCCTCGATCAGCTTCTTATCCTTCTCTGGCCGTTGGCGAATCTCATCGGCCAGGGCCTCTAAAGCCGCGCGTGCATCGGCACGTGCCTCATCCACCATCGCTCACACGATCCATCAGTGCCATGGTGTAGTGCTGGCCCTACATGGAAAGAAGTCAGAATGATACCGACCGGGTACTAACGACGGGCCGACGACGAGATGCTTACCCATAGTAGCGACTTGGTGGACCTGCCGAGTAGGACTTCAGAGGACGAGGTGTATAACTCCTAAGCCATGTCGGGATGAAGCCCTCCATGAATAAACAGAGTCACGAAATCCCCGTCGGTCCATACCCGCTCCCCGTGGGACAAGGCCCCCCAGCGGGCCACCAACGAGTCGGAGGCAGCACCCTCCGGAAGGTCGGCCATTGCTCGAGCCTAGTAAGGCTCGTCCTTCATACCCGTAGGAAGGTGACAAAGATCGCTAGAAGGCTCCCGAGGCACCTTCCCCACCCCCTCCTTGCTAGGGTCGGCCTCACCCTGTCCGCGGCTCCTCCCCGCACGATCGGCTGATTTAGCACTGGCTGCCCCTGTCTGGGCCGCTATCACGTCGGGCACCTTCATAACACTGGCCTTCACTTTTTTCCGAGGTCGACCAGCCTCGATCTCCACCGGCACATCCTTCGAGCCGATCATCGGCTCGGTCGGTGGGCGCAATGTCAAAATCGACGAAGCCCGTCCCCCGCGCACGGATCTAAGATTCACCATCTTTGCGCGAAAACATGAACATTGGTCAGTACTCCAAATGACTCGTAAAGACCCTAGTCTACCCACTGCGAGCATACCTCGAGGCATCGGGCTAAGACCCGCCTCGACCAACCACAGCTCAGTCATGTTCTGAATGGCTCGGGAGGCGGGAAGAATCTCCTTAAGCCTCCGGAGATCCCTACGCTCATCATCGCTTAGAATCGGGGTGGTATTATCGATCATGCGTGCCGGCCACCGAAGCCGGAAACTCCAGCCCCTCTCACAGCAAATGTAAAAGAAACGCCCCTTCCATCATTTGTTACTAGAGGGGGCCCCGCTAACCCGAAAGCCCGACCGGGCTGACAGATAATAACCCCTAGGCCCCTTGGAGAGGCGGAAACAAGACAGAAAGAGAGACCGAGTCAGGGTAATATCGGCGTAATGACACTCCCCCAAGAATGCCACCAGATAGCGCCAGGAGTTCGGTGCCATCTGTGACGGGGAAATGCACCACCAGAAAATACAGGAGCTAATAACGGGGTGCAAAGGAAAGCGTAACCCTGCCTCGAGGGCATCTAGGGTTAAGGCGAAACCCTTGGGGATCGGATCATACGCTCGTTGCCTCGGCTCGGGGGAAAGCAGGACATAACCCTCGGGGATGCTGAAGCGCTCTCGGAGGTTGCCGAGCGATGACTAGCTCACAGTGGAGTTGAGGTCGTGTGGCCACATCAGAGCTTCAAGGACCCGGGCCGCCTTCTCGTCGGATGACGAGTTGGGGCTCGGCGGTAGTGTTTTTTCCCCGACGATACTTGGGTAGGAAGGAGAGGGGGATGAAGTCGAGAAGGAGGAGGAGGCCATCCTTAGTGACCTTTAGAAGGTAAGGTAGGAGAGTCGACTTGAGCGGAAGCGGCGAGTTCCGGAAGAAGCGATCGATCATATGACTAGTAGGAGGCATGCTGGAACCCAACGACGCACTATTTATAGCAAAGATCCCGCTAGCAACGTCACCCCACCATAAATGAGACCTGACACGGCAGCCGAAGGGCCTCACGACGTGAATATCAAGGCACGACCTCCTCGACTTCGACTCTCGGAAGCCGATGACTCGACGCGAGGGATCGTCACCTGCCCTCCTTCTAGCACAAAAATGTTGGTGTCAACAACTTTAAGCCGTGGCCTCAGGGTCAACACGACTGGGTTCGGGTCCGAATGAGCGGGGATCTTCCTGGACTAGCCCTTGAGAGTGTTGAGGTAGCCAAGTGCGATGGTCCGGTCCGACCGACCCTCCATTAGGGGTAAGCTATCAATGGACCCCACTAGCTCGAGATTTCGGGTCGGTCCGGGCGCCTCTCGGCGGTGACAGGCTCGGGTCATTGAATAACTGCTAATAGAGCTCTAATGTCATGGCGGGGTGCTTAGCTCGAGTTTCTTCATGCGGGGTGCGCTCCCCTGGAACCCCGATCAGGGGCGATCCCTCAACTGTGGGTTCGTCTGGGTCGATCTGGCGATCCCTCGACATTCGGCCCTTCTTCTAGCGCCAAAATGTTGGTGCTAACAACTTTAAGCCGTGGCCTCGGGGCCAACACGGCTGGGTTCGAGTTCGAATGAGGAGGGATCTTCCTGGACTAGCCCTTGAGAGTGGTGAGGTAGCCAAGTGCGATGGTCCGGTCTTGACGGGGCAGTCGTTTCCTCCAAGAGAGAACTCCTCGCTTGGGTTCGCAGTGGAGTGGCGCTTCGTATTTGTCCCTGCATACAGGTCGGGTCGGGAGAGCTCGACCCGACCCCTCCGACGGTCAAGTCAGTCGATAATCTTAAGAGGAATTTTCTTCCCCCTTTCTTATTCCGAACGCGAGGGTTTTATAGGGAAGGTCACCGTTGTTGATATGCCCGCTTGCAGGGAGCAGGACCGTACTTGGAAAGGCGTCTGACTCCGGTGTTGGGATTGCGTGAAGGACCAGGCTCTTGTAGAATGACGACGTGCCTCGATCGGCGTTCCGATCTGCCTCGGCCCGAGGCAGATGACCCATGTGTCTCCTCAGTTCGCATGACACAAGAGATGTCACCCAGGAGTGGGCGATGTCAGTTTACGTCCCTTCGTTATTATTATCCTCGTCAACTTTCATTCCCACCACTGGACGAGTAATATCGTGAGGAGATTTTAATATTCACTTCACAAGCAAAAGTGATGTCAAAATAATTCTTACAACTCATTAATATAAAAAGCAATACAATGAATGACATGGCCGTGGCAACATCGTTGACCTCCTTTCTCTTCCTCTAAATGCATCAAAATGAAATTGAAACGAAAGTAATGATAAAACATATTTCACCAAAAAAAACAAAAATCTCTACTCACCAAAAGCTAGTTTTGGTCACTGTTTTGATCGGCTATGTCTACAGTTTGATGAGTGACAACTAATATTGATGTGGAGGATTCCACTATCGAGTCTAATATGCCAAAAAAGAATCACATTTAACAATGTATAACTGATCGTAATCACTAATCGATTCAACTAGACAGGCCCAAGTTAAAATTACCCTTAATATGAGTGAAAACTAATCTTTATGGTATTTGTAAAGTCAGTCATCAATCAGTCGAGTAATTCCATTTTTAAGAATGTTTGCAACTACAAATAAAATAGAAAAAAAAATGAAGAAAGCCTCAAAACTAATCAAGACTTGGCTGCGATCTTACACTTTGAATCATAACTCTTAGTGTCGTAATTTTTTTTCCTTTCTGTAGTTTATATAACGCTTCAGCCAAAGAAAAGATACTAAAATTAAACTTTATAATTAGATAAGATCTTAGTTTATGAATTTTAGTCAAGATAGAAATTTTTTTTTTTTATCATAGTTGGAGTCAAGTTCTTGAGTTCACCCTCTATAAACAAAGAACTCAAATAATACTTTTGACCTATAATTGAGATAAAGAAAGAGGCCTAAGATCCAGGGTTTAAGAGATTATAATTTTTCTAGAAAAATATATTAAAGCTTCACACCTCTACCAAAAAACCATACAGTAGTTGCTTTATCTATTCTAGCTTTCTTAGCAACCCATTGTGCTACTAGGTTAATATTCCCTAAAATAATGTAAGCTGTTTGATGTCAGCTATTTGGTGGTGGCTTTACAATCCATGGATATTTAGCATCTGATCTGATAGTAGCAAATCTGCAAAAGTAAGAGAATTGGTCTCAATTTGGATTTTTTAAACCCATTGTTGATAGCACACTGGACGCCCCTTTGCTTCACAATGTAGTGGTGATTTGTGTTGTAGATACATAAGACCTGCTTGCTGCATGGAAAATGCCTTGGTGATCTTGAACAATGAATCCAGCTCTCCCATCTTGCAAAGAAGTAGAGTCATCAGTACTTATATTATCAGTAACTGAAGAGTATTACTTAGTATCTTCTCTTCAGACATAACAGTTCTGGCATAATAGCCAGTGCGAGCTCTAACCCACTTGGTAGGAGTTAAGAGTTACAAAAGCGAGTATTATTCCTTATTTTTCAAATGAACCATAGTTGATTTTCAATGACTGTCTGCATAAGTCTTCCCATTCTCAGGTTTAAACCCTCTTTAAGCCAATCACCCTAAATCCAGGTAGAGTTGAATTCGAAAGTAAACTTGAGGTTTTCTTATCACCAAACCCAGAGTTGATTGGAAAAAGAACATTAAAAGAAAAGGTGTTCAATGCATCCAGAAGCGGTTTTGCAAAAAGGACAAATAGAACCAATATTCATATGAATCTTCAATAGTCTATCAGTAGAGAGGTTTTGATGGAGAAGTTTTCAATAAAAGATTTGAATTTTGAGAATAATGAGAAGTTTCCATAATCTTACCAGCCATATCAACAATGTGTAGTGTCGGATCTTAAATCCCTTAGAAAGAGGAAATGCTCTTCTAGAAGTAACCTGCCCATATGGGGTGTTCCTTTCATTATCATCACTAGGATACCGAGCAACCTCAGTGGGTATTTCATTGCATATGCCGAAAAGTCCTAAGGTTGCAGGTTCTATTATCCATCTCATACAACTAGGATTGTGGAATCAATAACGCTAAATTTCTTGAGGATGATGTGATTAGTGGGAGCGATCATTTCAAGAACATAGTTTCCACACATGATCATATAGAATCTCAACCTTCCATATCAAATGATAGATTGGTTATAGTTCATAGTACTCCTCAAGTACAAACTAGTGCTGAACAACCAATCATTGAAATTCACAAGTTGTTTATGAATTACAACAAGCTCCTGAACGACTAGTTGAACCACAAGTTCCTCAGGGAACCATTGGTACAATATTAAGAATATCTAATAGAAATAAAAGATCAGTAATTCCTAATGATTATATTATATATCTGCAAGAATCTGACTATAATATTGAAGCAAAAAATGATCCTAAAACATTTTCACAAACCATGAGTTGCAAAGAGTCAAATTTGTAGCATGATGCTATGAAAGAAGAGATGGATTCCATGATAAGCAATAAAGTCTGGGATCTAATAGAGTTGCCTAATAAAGCAAAGACTATTAGTTGCAAATGGATCTTTAAATTTAAGAAAGATTCATTAGACAATATTAAGAGATACAAGGCAAGACTTGTTGCAAAGGGATTTACTCAAAAAGAGGGAATCGATTATATGGAGATGTTTTTTCCTATATCTAAGAAAGATTCTCTATGTATTATTTTGGTATTAGTTGTTCATTTTGACCTTGAGTTGTAACAAATGGATATGAAATTGATATTTCTTAATGGAGATCTAGAGGAAGAGGTTTATATGAAATAACCTAAAGGTTTCTCCTTTAGTGTTGGTGAACACTTGGTTTGTAAGCTTAGGAAGTCTATATACGACTTAAAACAAGCCTCCCGCCAATGGTATTTTAAATTATATGAAGTGATTTCTTCATTTGGATTTGTTAAAAAATTTATGGATCAATGCATATACCAAAAGGTTAATGGGAGTAAAATATGTTTCCTTGTTTTATACTTAGATGATATTTTGTTTGCAACCAATGATAAGGGTTTGCTGCATGAGGTGAAACAATTTCTTTCTAAAAATTTTAACATGAAGGATATGGGTGAAGCGTCTTATGTCATTGACATTAAGATCCATAGAGATAGACCTCGAGGCATTTTAGGTCCATCATAAGAAACCTATATCAATAAACTTTTAGAAAGATTTCGGATGAAGGATTGTTCACCAAGTGTTGCCTCCATTATGAAAGGTGATAGGTTCAATTTGAACCAATGCCCAAAGAACAACTTTGAAAAAGAATCAATGAAAAACATCCTATATACTTTTGTCGTAGGAAGCCTTATGTATGCTTAGGTCTGTACTAGACCTGATATTGCATTTATTATGGAGATGCTAGGTTGATATTGTTAGGATCGAGAGCACTAAGAGGGGGGGGGTGAATTAGTGCAGCGGTAATCTTACAGTAATTTAAAAATGAAAGCTGCGTTCGTCCGATAAAAAACTATTTCGATATAAAAGCAGAATCACAGTGCAGTTTGCGTCTAAGCGCAGTTTTGCGTCTAAGCGCAGTTTGCGTCCAAACTCAGTTTTACGTCCAAACACAGTTTTACGTCTAAACGCAGTTTTGCGTCTAAACGTAGTTTTACGTCTAAACGCAGTTTTACGTCTAAACGCAGTTTTACGTCTAAACGCAGTTTTGCGTCTAAACGCAGTTTTACGTCTAAACGTAATTTTACGTCTAAATGTAGTTTAGCGTCTAAAAGCAGTTTTGAACCTTGAAAAGCGTTTTACGTAGAAAGCAGTTTGCAGTTATAAATGGAATCCGTATGTAAGCGTAAACTGCAGTGTGAAGATCGTACGAAAACACGATTTACGTTTGAATGCAGATTCTGAAAGATCAGAGCTTAGAAACTCGTTCGTAAAGGCGCAGAGGGCAGTAGCAATGTAGGAGGTTTGCAGTAATGATAAAGTGCTCAAGGTAAAAGCAAACCAGAGATTTAGAGTGGTTCGGTCAGTCTTGACCTACTCCACTTTTGGCTTCCTCCTTCGACGAGGTCACCGACGTCAACTAGCTGCCTTCCTTCAATGGGCGAAGGCTAACTGCCCTTTTACAGTTTCTCTCCTTTTGACAGGCTCAGGAGACACCCTTTACAGATCCTTTCTCTCCTCTCTTTACAACTCACGACTTGAAGAACAGAATGAGGAGAACTTTAGGACTTTACACAAATTTGAGCTCTTAGAATCACTGAAAAGATCAAGAATTCGGTGTGGATCTGTTGTCAATTCAGTGTTGAATGGGTGGGGTATTTATAGGCCCCAACCCAATTCAAATTTGGAGCTCAAAACGATTAAATCCCGGAATTCTGGGATCAGGCGGTTGCACCTCTTGACTGGAGAGGTGGCACCGCCTGGCAGAGCTCGAAGACTGAGCTCAGGCGATTGCACCTCTCTGCCAGAGCTCGAAGACTGAGCTCGGTGGTTGCATCGCCTGGCAGAGCTCGAAGTCTGAGCTCGGTGGTTGCATCACCTGGCAGAGCTCGAAACTGAGCTCAGGCTGATGCACCTCTCTGCCAGAGGTGGTTGCACCTCTCTGCCAGAGGTGGTTGCACCTCTCTGCCAGAGCTCGAAGACTGAGCTCAGGCGATGCATCTCCTGTCCAAAGAGGTTGCACCTCTCTGCCAGAGCTCGAAGACCGAGCTCGGTGGTTGCACCTCTTGGCAGAGCTCGAAACTTGAGCTCTGGCGGTGCTACCTTTTGACAGAGGAGGTTGCACCGCCCAGTCTCGCTTGGAGACTGAGCCCTGGGCGGTAGCACCTCTTGGCTGGGGCGGTTGCACCGCCCAGTCCCGCTGGAAGACATGGCCTGGGCGGTTGCACCGCCTGGCTGGGGCGGTTGCACCGCCCAGTCCCGCAGCCCAGGCGGTTGCACCTCCTGGCCTAGGCGGTTGCACCTCCTGGCCTAGGCGGTTGCACCGCCTGGTGCAATCAGGGTCCGAATGGTTCGCTCCATTCGGCCCAATTTGAATCTTTTCAGGGGCCCAATTGCCCCAAGATTAAGCTAATGGGATCACCTCCCATTTTCAAGCTTAATCATCGTGCTAACTACGATTAACTCTAAGACAACTCCTGCAGCTTTGCTCCGATGCGTCAATCGCTTCTTCCGGCGAGTTTCCGGCGAACTTCCGTCGATCATCCGATAAACCCTCGGTGATCCTTCTGCGGACATCCGGCATACTCCTGGACTTTGGGACGATCCACTTGGCGAGTTCCGACGAGCTTCGCTTGGCAAGCTTCTGGACTTCTCGGATCTGTTCTCGCTGAACCTCCGACGACCGTCCGAACTTCCGTCGAACTCTCGAACTCCCAACGTGATCATGATCTTGACTCCGGCGCAACACCTGCTTGCTTGTCTTACTCTCATCGTAGTTAATCCTGCACAACAAAACAAAACTTCGATCGAGACAATTAATCCTAAGCAATTAACCAAGTTGTCCGACATGTCATTGGTCCCTCGACGCTTCGTCCGATTCTTCGGCGCATCGTCCTCTCGTGCAGCCTATTGCCCAATCGGCCAGTTGACTCCGCAACTCCGATATCCTTGGCACAATACCCGCTCTTCTTGGCCCGATGCCCGAGTTCACGGCCCGAAGCCTTCTGTCGATACGTCGACCGATCCACCGGCCCGACGTCCAATCTTCTGACATGTTCCTTCGGCACAACATGATTTTCCTGCTTTAATTGTCTCATCCTGATCGAAGCATCCTGCGTCACTCAAAACGCAGATTAAATCATAAACATATATCAAGTAGTTTCATCATCAAAATACGAGATTCAACAATCTCCCCCTTTTTGATGATGACAACCACTTGATGACGGAGTTAAACTTAACTCCCGGAGTTTAAACAAACTCCCCCTATCAATATGCCATATTGATAGAACCTTGAATTCAAACTGAATTCAAGTCATTGCAATATTCATCATGAATACTTGCAACATGTCAACATGAACGTATGCATAAACTTATGCATCACATGTCATGTCATCAACATACTTCTCCCCCTTTGTCATCAACAAAAAGGAGAAGTATCACAATCAAGTGTTTGTGTGTGATATTGGTTCAACTCTTTGCATGAAAATCATAATATCAAGTTTTATCATCATGCAATCTTGGAGCTAGAAGATTTAGCAAGTGTTATATAATGCTTAGAACATTCATGCTATCAAGTTTTAGATATTCAAGTTTTATAACATATAAGATAGCACTTTTGGTAATGTTCAAGATAGCAAGTTCTATATCATGCAAGCTAGCAAATTAGAGATGTTCAAGAAGGCAACTCTTGCTTCTTGAAAATTTTGCTCACTTTGCTTGATGCGCAAGTTAGCATTTTTGCCTCTTGAGATAGGCAAGATAGCACATTTGCTTCTTTTGAGATAGCAACTTTTTGCTTCTCTTTAGACCAACAAGCTAGCAATTTTTATGATATACAAGTTTCACAATATATAAGCTAGCAAAAATTTCGAAAGCAAATGCAAGATAAATTTCTTGTGTAAGCTCATAATTCTTGCTTCCTATTGCAATGTGCAAATTGCAAGTTTTGCTTCTTGAGATATTCAAGATAGTGATGTTCAAGAAGACAATTTTTCTTCTTGAAATAAGCAAGTTAGCAATCTTTGCTTCTTAAAATAGGTAAGCTAGCAATCAAGTTTATGCATCTTCTTGACTTGTACAAGCTAGCTATCTCCCCCTTTGTCATTGTAAAAAAAGAAAGAGAGAATACAGTTTTGTAGTTCTCTTTTCCTTTTACAATGATTTCAAAATCATGACAAATGATGAATAATCAAGTTATGAATGTCAAGATAATTTTTCATCATGAATATTTTATCATTGCATGCATCATTATCATAAATTGAAGTATTACATGCATGATATCATATCACCATTCATAATTACATTAATATTTCAATATAACAATTTCTTCTCAAAATGTGTAACTTGGCACTCATAGCATTTTAAATCATGATTTACATCATATGCAATACATCACATCATATTTAGAAAGCACAAGTATTGCATGCATAATTGTACATCATAAATGTTTCATATCATGATGGTATCAATTTTGTCAAATTATATCCTACCATGCATGATCAGAACTTCTCCCCATTTTATCATTGAAAACAAGAAGAAAGTAGGGGGAAGAGCATAAAAGTGTTAAATATTTCAATCATTTCAAGGCATTTACATCATAGATCAAGTCATGATTCGTGATTCATCATAAAGCAAGTTAGTTTTCAATCATCACATAAGGCATTCAAGGAATTTTTGAAACATAGGAGAATGATTAATTTAAGCATACAATGTTTCAATCCAATTTAAGTCATGAATATCAATGTTTTCATATTGTGAGTATCAATTCATGACTACCACAAGATATTATTTGTGACTTCAATTTTGCAAGATCAAGATTATGATTTAGATAAAACTTATTCAAATTAAATCATTAACTTGAAGTTCATAATCAAGTCATTAAAATTAATTTCGAGATTCATAAAATATCATGAAATCATTAATCTCGATCAAATGGGAAAAGCATTTTTTAAGAGATTCCTTTTCATCTAAGCATGCCTTAGTCTTTATATGCCAAATTAAGATAAGCATGAAAGTTCAAGACATAAGGCAAAGAAATCTTGTATTATGAAATATATGATATCAAGGCTCATGATTCATTCGAAAAGATATAGTACAAAGAGCAACTTGAAACATTCTTATCAAGATCACATTTTAAAATATTCTAAGTTTCAAGATATCAATATGACACTTCATTGAATTGCATTTCATTTGAAGAACTCATTTTTGATAAATGTAGGGAGCATAATGAACGATCTTGATTTATAAAGAGCTTCATGTTATCAAGATCATGATTTTAATAATTATTCTCTTTAGCAAAGAATCACAAAAGCACTTTATTTTTGCATAAGAAATCACATTGTGTTATGATTTATAAATTCTTTTTCTGCACACGAATCATAGGAGATATGAATGTGAAACAAATCTTTGCAAGCAAAAACACTATCATTCATATTTCAAGATGGAGTTTATAAGCATGAATCATTTCATCAAATCCATTTTAGAAAAATATTTTTCATAAGTGTATGAGAAAATCCGATTGTTAGAATACCAATTGTTAAGTGAATCCGAAAATGAAATTAACACTTTCATATATTCAAACATGATTTTTGCTATAGATCTTGAAATTAAGTCAAGAAGATCAAACAAGCTCATGATCATGGATAACTTAAAATCACATGCATAAAATTGTTAATAACCATTTCATATTACATCTTTATGCATTACTTTAAATCAAACGTGATTTCATTCAACAATGTTAATCAAACGTGATACACATTATTACTTCTTAACCATGATCAAAATCATTTTGTTTGTTTATCATAAAATATGCAATATTATTTTTGAAATTATCAGCATGATCATAATTTTTGTATTTTTATTTTTAAACATGTAATTTTCAAGAAAATTAGTTCTAAACTAAAAAGGAAAATATATCATGAAGGCATCAAGTAATTTCAAAATAAACCAAAGGCATTTTAATTACCTCAATGTCGTAAGCTAGTAAGGCGTAGTTTGCCGCCTCGCTTTTGTTGACTTTCTCGTCTTCAGATGAGCTCGATTCATCCCAATTTTTGTTCTTCTTCTTGCGTTTAAAGCAAGTAGTTCCATTCTTTTTGCTTTTTAATTTTCGTTTCATTTGTAGTTTAAGTTCACCATCACTTGAGCTTATGCTCGAGTGGTCTTCAAATGTTCTATGTCCCAAATCCTTCCTGTTCTTTGGAAGGTTGGTTTGTTCATCATTGTCCTCATCACTTGAGTCATCGCTCAAGTGGCATTCATTTGTCCAGAGTTCCAAATCCTTCCTGTTCTTTGGAAGGTGGTTCTCAAGTTCTTCACGTGCATTGCACGTCATTTCATATGTGATCAATGAACCAATTAGTTCTTCAAGTGGAAAATGGTTCAAGTTTTTTGATTCTTGAATAGCAGTTACTTTTGAATCCCAAGTTTTAGAAAGTGAGCGCAAAACTTTGTTAACGAGTTCAAAATCCGAAAAGCTTTTACCAAGTGATTTTAAACCATTGACGACATCCGTAAAACGGGTGTACATGTCAACAACGGTTTCGCTTGGTTTCATATGAAAAAGCTCGAAATCAAGCAGTAAAATATTAACTTTCGAGTCTTTGACTCTACTAGTTCCCTCGTGCGTGATTTCAAGAGTGCGCCAAATATCGAAAGTCGTTTTACACGTAGAAATCCGATTGAACTCATTTTTGTCCAATGCGCAAAATAAGGCATTCATAGCCTTTGCGTTTAAAGACAAATTCTTCTTCTCCAAAACCGACCATTCGTTCATCGGTTTGGAGGGAAATTGAAAACCGTTTTCAATGATATTCCATAAATCCAGATTTAGAGAAATTAAGAAAACTCTCATTCGAGTTTTCCAATAAGTGTAGTCCAATCCGTTAAAGAACGGTGGACGAAAGACCGAACAGCCCTCTTGAAAAGTCATTTCTCTCGGGTGTAAATCCGAAATGAGAAATACCCCGCTCTGATACCAATTGTTAGGATCGAGAGCACTAAGAGGGGGGGGGTGAATTAGTGCAGCGGTAATCTTACAGCAATTTAAAAATGAAAGCTGCGTTCGTCCGATAAAAAACTATTTCGATATAAAAGTAGAATCACAGTGCAGTTTGCGTCTAAGCGCAGTTTTGCGTCTAAGCGCAGTTTGCGTCTAAACACAGTTTGCGTCTAAGCACAGTTTGCGTCTAAGCGCAGTTTGCGTCCAAACTCAGTTTTACGTCCAAACGCAGTTTTACGTCTAAACGCAGTTTTACGTCTAAACGCAGTTTTGCGTCTAAACGCAGTTTTGCGTCTAAACGCAGTTTTACGTCTAAACGCAGTTTTAAGTCTAAACGTAGTTTTACGTCTAAACGCAGTTTTACGTCTAAACGCAGTTTTGCGTCTAAACGCAGTTTTACGTCTAAACGTAATTTTACGTCTAAATGTAGTTTAGCGTCTAAAAGCAGTTTTGAACCTTGAAAAGCGTTTTACGTAGAAAGCAGTTTGCAGTTATAAATGGAATCCGTATGTAAGCGTAAACTGCAGTGTGAAGATCGTACGAAAACACGATTTACGTTTGAATGCAGATTCTGAAAGATCAGAGCTTAGAAACTCGTTCGTAAAGGCGCAGAGGGCAGTAGCAATGTAGGAGGTTTGCAGTAATGATAAAGTGCTCAAGGTAAAAGCAAACCAGAGATTTAGAGTGGTTCGGTCAGTCTTGACCTACTCCACTTTTGGCTTCCTCCTTCGACGAGGTCACCGACGTCAACTAGCTGCCTTCCTTCAATGGGCGAAGGCTAACTGCCCTTTTACAGTTTCTCTCCTTTTGACAGGCTCAGGAGACAACCTTTACAGATCCTTTCTCTCCTCTCTTTACAACTCACGACTTGAAGAACAGAAGGAGGAGAACTTTAGGACTTTACACAAATTTGAGCTCTTAGAATCACTGAAAAGATCAAGAATTCGGTGTGGATCTGTTGTCAATTCAGTGTTGAATGGGTGGGGTATTTATAGGCCCCAACCCAATTCAAATTTGGAGCTCAAAACGATCAAATCCCGGAATTCCGGGATCAGGCGGTTGCACCTCTTGACTGGAGAGGTGGCACCGCCTGGCAAAGCTCGAAGACTGAGCTCAGGCGATTGCACCTCTCTGCCAGAGCTCGAAGACTGAGCTCGGTGGTTGCATCGCCTGGCAGAGCTCGAAGTCTGAGCTCGGTGGTTGCATCACCTGGCAGAGCTCGAAACTGAGCTCAGGCTGATGCACCTCTCTGCCAGAGGTGGTTGCACCTCTCTGCCAGAGCTCGAAGACTGAGCTCAGGCGATGCATCTCCTGTCCAAAGAGGTTGCACCTCTCTGCCAGAGCTCGAAGACCGAGCTCGGTGGTTGCACCTCTTGGCAGAGCTCGAAACTTGAGCTCTGGCGGTGCTACCTTTTGACAGAGGAGGTTGCACCGCCCAGTCTCGCTTGGAGACTGAGCCCTGGGCGGTAGCACCTCTTGGCTGGGGCGGTTGCACCGCCCAGTCCCGCTGGAAGACATGGCCTGGGCAGTTGCACCGCCCAGTCCCGCAGCCCAGGCGGTTGCACCTCCTGGCCTAGGCGGTTGCACCGCCTGGTGCAATCAGGGTCCGAATGGTTCGCTCCATTCGGCCCAATTTGAATCTTTTCAGGGGCCCAATTGCCCCAAGATTAAGCTAATGGGATCACCTCCCATTTTCAAGCTTAATCATCGTGCTAACTACGATTAACTCTAAGACAACTCCTGCAGCTTTGCTCCGATGCGTCAATCGCTTCTTCCGGCGAGTTTCCGGCGAACTTCCGTCGATCATCCGATAAACCCTCGGTGATCCTTCTGCGGACATCCGGCATACTCCTGGACTTTGCGATGATCCACTTGGCGAGTTCCGACGAGCTTCGCTTGGCAAGCTTCTGGACTTCTCGGATCTGTTCTCGCTGAACCTCCGACGACCGTCCGAACTTCCGTCGAACTCTCGAACTCCCAACGTGATCATGATCTTGACTCCGGCGCAACACCTGCTTGCTTGTCTTACTCTCATCGTAGTTAATCCTACACAACAAAACAAAACTTCGATCGAGACAATTAATCCTAAGCAATTAACCAAGTTGTCCGACATGTCATTGGTCCCTCGACGCTTCGTCCGATTCTTCGGCGCATCGTCCTCTCGTGCAGCCTATTGCCCAATCGGCCAGTTGACTCCGCAACTCCGATATCCTTGGCACAATACCCGCTCTTCTTGGCCCGATGCCCGAGTTCACGGCCCGAAGCCTTCTGTCGATACGTCGACCAATCCACCGGCCCGACGTCCAATCTTCTGACATGTTCCTTCGGCACAACATGATTTTCCTGCTTTAATTGTCTCATCCTGATCGAAGCATCCTGCGTCACTCAAAACGCAGATTAAATCATAAACATATATCAAGTAGTTTCATCATCAAAATACGAGATTCAACAGATATCAGAGTAATCCAAGTATGAACTACTGGAGAGCTGTAAAGAAAGTGATGAGGTATCTACAAGGAACCAAAGATTACATGCTTATGGATAGACATACAAACAATCTGGATGTGATTGGTTACTCAGATTCAAACTTCGCTAGTTGTATTGATTCTCGTAAATCAACATCATGATATATTTTTATGATAGCTGGTGGAGCTATTTCTTAGAGAAGCACCAAGCAGATCTTGACTGCTACTTCTTTCATGGAAGTTGAGTTTGTCTCCTGTTTTGAGGCTACTTCACATAGTGTATGGCTTAAGAGTTTTATTTCTAGGCTTAGAATTATGAATTCTATTTCTAAGTCATTAAGAATTTTTTGTGATAATTCAACTATTGTCTTTATGGCTAAAAATAATAAAAGTCGAAGTCGAAGTAAACATATCTATATTAAGTATTTAGCCATAAGAGAACGTGTAAAAGAAAAGAAAGTGATCATTGAGCATATTAGCACTGAATTGATTATTGCTGATCCTTTGACTAAAGGCATGCCATATCTTAAATTCAAGGATCATATAGAGAAAATGAGACTTGGTTCCACTTTATAATGATATTGAAACTCTTATATATTGTGATATTTTCTCATTCATGTGTACATTATTTTGAGAAAATATATTGTTACTAGACCAAGAATAAACATAAGATTTATTCATTAAGTAATATTACAATATTAAAATTAATAAACTAAATATATCGTAATATATGGATGATAATACTCGCTCTTAGAGGACTTATCGCTATGATTCATGTATTTATTTCTTAAGAAAGTTGTTCGAAAAAGATTAATTCAAATTATTAAGCTAAACGTATGGACAAGTGGGAGAATGTAACTGTTATTATTAAATATCTTATTTAATAATAATATAATCATTCTCATTCAAATTCATAATTAATTATCATGAATTTCTTCATTTATTATGGTTTAAATGATTTCAGTTTTTTATTCATTATTCATGAAACCGTTATTATTAAATTAAATATTTAATATCATTAAAATTCTTCATTATGATCCTAACGTTACAAATTTAAATTAATTCTTGAACGTTATGAGTTGGTAATAATAAATGTTCTTGATGGGAGAACATCTATATAAACGAGGATTTTGGTCCTTGGGCTTAACATCTCTTTGAAGCAAAAAAGATTTTCTAAACCATCTAAAGCGAGAATTCTAAGCCGAGAAGTGCCAAAATTCAAGAAAAAACTTTTACAAAAATTCTTGACAACAATAGCTGGAGGTACGCTATTTCGTTTCTGCATCAATTTTTATTGTGTTTCTATTATAATGATTTAGAAACACATTTTGATATAAAAAATTTCTTACATGTTCTACAAACGTAAGAGAGAAATTTCCTCATGGGTTTTCTCCTTATGCCACAATAGTTCTTCTAACTAAATAATTTCATTTAGGAGAAGCAGGTAAAGAGGAATTTGTGCCACTATTAGCAGCTATAGACGATAACAAGCCAGCCTTACCCTTAAAAACACCATTGATAGCTTTCGAACCAGAATGAATAGAGACTTTATAGTGAAGTTTCGAAGCTGACATATATTTTTGAAAAGTATGCAGATGTGTTATAGAAATATCATTGGCATTGTTATGATGAATAGGAGGATCAGTGAAGGATCATTGTTATGTTATAGAAATATCATTGGTATTTGCTTGGATACACTCTTTCAGCCATCCTTTTAGCTTCGAGAGACCCAGAATCTAGATTAGTAAGTTCCATAAAGATAAGAGTAATAGCTAATGAGTTATGGTCTACTTGCATATTGATCTCACTAAAAAGTGAGAGATTAAGGTTTGAAAAAGTAATGAGTTTTGAAGAAGGATGCGGATCCCTAAAGTTTTTTATAACGTATTCGAAGTAGATGCAGAAGTTGAGTTCCACGGATCCGAATCAAAATTAAAAATATTAGATTTAATTATTAGGTCAAGGTCCATTTTAACTCTTGTAACTTTGGTCATGGACCACTTAAGATTTTATAGTTTACTCATGTATAAAATAACCCCTATATTTTTAAAAATATTACATGTAAGTCCCTCCCATCAAGTTTGACTTAACAGATATTAAAGTATGCTTACATAACATACATGCTTATAATAAATTATTAATTTAATAGCATATATAATGAAAGTTTAAAAAAGAGTTAAGGTCCATTTTAGCGCTTATGGTTTTTTTCATGGACCACTTAAGTTCTTATGATTTACTCGTATTTAAAATAATCTTTATATTTTTAAAAACGTAGCATATTAGTCCCTCCTGTTAAGTCTAAGTTAACAAACATTAGAGTCTACTTACGCGGTATACTGACTCATAATAAATCAATAATATAATGATATATATAATTTAAATTTAAAAAATGATTAAGATCCATCTTATCAAGGAAGAGAAAGCGACGAAGTTTATAATGATGGACAAAGACAAAGAGATAAAATTAGGAGATGCCAGAGGTGGAGATGAGAGAGAGCTGAACCATCACATCGTAGGTGTGGTAGGTGGGGGCACAAAAAAAGACAAAGTAAGAGGCGGTAGGAATGAAGACACTCAAGAGGAGAAAGATGAACTAGGAGACCTTTGTGCACCTATCGTCGAACTAGTCGACTCACATCCACTTGAGGTAGAACTGGAAGCTCTTGAATTCGTTATCAACATAGGAGAAACTATATGCAAACGATGCCTTGCTAGGCAACAACAACTTGGTACTACTACTAATGGTTGCTTCCGCAACGATGCCTCCTCCCGTCATTATTAGTGGTTTTAGTTTTTTTTAAACTTAAATTATATGTGTCGTTATATTAATAATTTATTATAAGTCAGCATACTATGTAAGTAGACAATAATATTTGTTAACTCAAAATTGACGAAAGGAGCTTGTATATTACGTTTTTAAAAATATAAGGGTTATTTTAGATATGAATAAATAATAAGGGTTTAAGTGATCCATGACTAAAACTATAGGAGCTAAAATATATCTTAATTCTTTTTTTAAATTTAAATTATATGTGTCATTATATTAATAATTTATTATAAATCAATATGTCATATAAACATACTATAACATCTATTAAATTAGACTTGACAAGATGAGCTTATATGTTATATTTTTTAAAATATAAGGGTTCTGTTAGATATGAGTAAACCATAAGGACTTAAATGGTCCATGACAAAAATTACATAAGCTAAAATAAATCTTAACCCTTGATAATTTAAATAGGAGAGACAACATGACTTATCATAATTGGCCTTAAATATTTTTTTTTTTCAAAAGAATGTGAGAAGATACAATTACAATGGGATAAGTGGCATCATCTAAAGGACACATGGATTAAGACGACCTAGATATTATTAGCAAGAAGACATTAGGGTAGGAAATTATCGACTCCCTCACAAGTTTTCAACGTGCTGAGTTATATGATGATTTTGTCCTTAACTTTGGCATTAATATCATTGTCAAAGATTTATTTTAAGATGAATGATGTTGAACTCTAATTCAAGGCTCGAATATTAGATCTTATAAATAATTTTTAGCTACCAAACCTAGTTGAGACTCAACCACAATGGGCTGAGCTCCATCCAAGAAATTAAAAGAAAAAGTTAAGAGTATCTTTAGAAGTATAAGGATATAGATCAGTCTTATCGCTAAGTCATTTAATATGCTAAATTGAGGTTTATCGGTTTAAATATCTTATTTCAAGGGAAGAGTAACATTAATTTTTACATAAATTATAATATATTGAAAAAAGATTAATTTTAAGATGATATCCTATTAGGATCTTAATGGAACTAAGAAGAGGGAGGGTGTGAATTAATGCCTATAACAAATTCAATCTTTAAAATTAAATATAATTTTAAAATTATAACTAACTTTAAAGTTCAAATGAGAAAATCTCTAAAGATAATTAATCAAAAATTAAATGTGAGTAATAGTAGCAAGTAAAATAAATGTTCATGAGTAAAAGTACAAACTGATTTATAGCTATTTAGTTTCCTAACCTACATTCACTCATGATTTCTTTTCTCTTGAGATTATCTAACTTTTACTATTTTTATTTTTGATGGATAAAAAATAATTATTCGTATTATAACTTTTTTAAATGATTAATAGAGAACATTCACACTCTTTTTTGTTTACAAAGGATCTCTCACTTGTAACACTTAGTATCACAAATATACTCAAAAGAGATGAAGAGACTCAAACAATGTTCAAAGAGAGCTATAATACTTCACAATATCAAGAATGAATGTTTTATCAATCAAGCCTAAGTTGAGTATTTATAGGCATCAAAATATTTTATTATCATGATAGTATTTAAATCAAAAACATAAATCTAGGCTCTAACTATCCTATAATAAAAAAAATTTAAATTTTAGATGATACCACACCACCCTATGTGATACTACTATCACTATAAGCGATACCATCATCACAAATTTTGATAAAGCATATATGGTGCTTGTCTAATGACTCAAGTAGTACTATCACTTTGGCCTAATGGTACCATTATTCCATACTAGTTTAGGCCTTTAAATAAGCTCAATTCGGTCCAACATTAAGCCTACTAGTTTTTATGATAAGTGAATTTTGTTTTAGTTCAACACTAACTTAAATTGGCCCAAAATGATCTCAATGAATATCTTAACAAATCAACCACTCATCTAACATATCTTTAAAGCTTTCAGCATATTGTCTACTTTTTTGACATGTCATTTGATTATTTAATTCTTCGTCTGAACCTTCCACACATCGCCTTACCCCCTGACCTATTACGCAATCTTTTAGTATGTTAACTCCATCGGGACATTTGATCTTTCAGCATGATATCTAATCTTTCCGGCATAATGTTCAAACCTTTAGAACAAAGTCTATTCTTCAGCATATTAACAAATCCTCTTGTTCGATACCTATTTTTTGGTATGCAATCTTCTAATATAATGTCCAAATCTCTAGCCCGACATTTGATTCTTCGGTGGTTCAAGTTTATAATCGAGGCATTCCTTGTCACTTATCTCAAAATATATTAGTTCATAAAATTTATCAATTAATTTTATCATTAATATTTAGGATTCAACATGATCATAGAAAGATAGTTAGGTTAAAAAGATATTCCTCATTCTAATATTTCGTCGAGAGACTAAAAGATAAATTAAAAATTTGGTTTCCAAAAGGTGAGTCGAAAAACATCTCCTTGGAGATTCCAAGGATCATCTATAAGGACTTTTAAAGCACCAGAATCTAAATAAAAATAAAATAAGAAGAATCCTACTTCCATATCTAAAACTAATAATGATTCAGAAGCCTCATCATCTCTCCAGTGCTTCAAGGCTCCATGTCCACCCTCCATCGTCCCCAGTGGTTCTGCTCTCTGCACACCAACAGGGGCGGCGCCGCCCCCATCTCCTTCTCCTCTAACGTTCGTCTTCCTCCTCCTCCTCATCTACGTCCCAAACAACAGCTGCTGGTGGAGACTACAACACCCAAGGATTATGAAGTCAGTGTCTTATGTTCTCTCTCTCTTTCTCACACACATATTATATATATATATATATATATATATATATATATATATATATATATATATATATATATAATTAATTAATATGTTTCGGTGTTTGTTTATTCACATATCAGGGTTGGAAAGTTTCGACGACTATTATCTAACTTATTTGTCCGTGATGAAGAGTATTCATATATTTAATTTGTATTGAAGAATAGGATTATAAATCTAGTATCCATCTATAACCATGTAGAGTGGATAAGGATATGATTTGTGGAATATCTAATCTACATCAGAAAATGACACAAGAATACGTTTACCGTGATACTAGCATTTCTTATTTCTAAGCAAAACGTCAACATCAGAATTATTCGTTTTGTATGACTTGAAATGAAAGGAGCGGTCCTCAAGTGCAACAACAACCAAAATATGATGATATGATAGATAAACATGTTGATTAGTGTTTTCACACATAGCATCTTAATCTAAATTTAGAGACAACTTAGGATTTGTGCGATTGATATGTCTCTCACTTTGTTTTGTATTTTATGATGCAGGAGCTTGTATGTCATAGGCATAAGAATTGTTTAGAGGAAGTGAGTAGGGTATTCCACGAGACCAAGGATCAATTAGATACAATGTTAATGATTGATTTCCTTCAGAGATTAGGCATTGACTATCATTTCAGTGAAGAGATCAAATCAAAAATAGATTCCTTATGTAATAATCATTTCAGTATTATCAATGATGGTTTACACAACGTTGTGAAAGTTACTCTTTTATTTCGATTATTACGACAAGCGCGGCACCCTATATCTTCTAGTAAGTTTTCCTGATACTCTTTTGTTATTTATCAATAATTATGATAAATAATAATAATAATAATAATAATAATAATTTATCATGTAATAACTGATTTTTTCGACTTAGAAATCATCTCTAAAGATGTCATCATTTGACAATGAAATGCAAAAATAATTGGAGAAGTTAGATATTAGGATTCTCATCATTTTCATAATACAACACATGTTGCAAAATTAGACTATGCTAAAATCCTTTTTTCCCTTTTAGATATATTTTCTATCTTCTTGGATGGCAAAGGAAACTTCTCGACATCCCTTGGGAAAGAGATCGATGGAATGGTAAACTTGTATGAAGCATCCTATTTGAACACTGGTGAAGAAATACTTTACAGAGCCAACACGTTTGCAAGTGAGCATCTTAAATCTTCCATGGCATGCTTGGAATCAGACGATGCCAGATTCATTCAGCAGACATTGGATTATCCATATCATATGAGTTTGCAGAGGTATAAAGCCAGGCAATATCTTGATCATCACCATCAAGACAAAGGAATGAGAAGAATCATTCAAGAACTAGCCAGGATGGATTTCATTCTGATTCAGTCTTTGCATAAACAGGAGTTGCGACAAATGACAAGGTAATTTTTTTAATACAGACACGTTAAGTGTGTGGTGTTTCTTTTATTGTTATTTTTTTGTGTTGTATATAACAAACACGAAATAAAGTCTTATATAAGAGTCTAATGAGGATTGGTCCATAAGAAAACTTATCGCAGAAATGGATAATAGATTCATCATCATAGTTTTCAGGACATGCAAAAAATAATAATCAAGCAAAAAGCTAGTCCATAAATCATACCCAAATGATAAAACAGATTGGTTATCGGATTGCTTTATACACTGCAAATTATCATATGAACAAGGCTCAAACCAATGAGCTTTTCCTTTATTGAGCTTCATCATTGCCGACAACGTCCAATATCCGGTCCAAATCTATCCTTTTTATTTCTCTCATACATATAGCAGATCCTTTTTTTTTTTTGGAAATCTTATATAGCATATCCTTCGTATATCCATTTATTCTCGTACATATAACATATCCTTTTTTGTTTGGAAATGTTAAATTTAGTTTCTATAATCCTTCTTTTATATCTCTTTGTCAAAGTCGATCGGTTCATGTGTCCCATTCACATGTCTCGTCGTTGGTAATTGGTTCCTTTCTCCCTTGATGTGTTATAGTTGGTGGAGAAACACCGGGTTATCACAAGATCTAAGGTTTGCCCGAGACCAATCCTTGAAGTGGTACGTGTGGTCAATGACCAGCCTTCCCAATCCCAAGTTCTCCCAACACAGACTTGCCTTGACCAAAGTCATCGCCTTCGTCTATCTTATCGATGACATCTTCGACCTAAAAGGATCACTCGATGAGCTTCGTCTCTTCACGGATGCCATCAATAAGTAAGCGTTTCAGTCTTCTCATGCATTTATGTATGTCTTGAAATCAACGGACGTAGAGTTACACTTTTGTCACATCAAATTTACAGATGGGAAGTGTCCGCCATCGATTTGCTTCCATGTTACATGAGAAAATGCTACGACGCACTGTACAAGACCACTAATGAGATTGCAGAAATGATCTTTGAGGAGCATGGGTGGAACCCAATCAACATCCTAAAGAAATCGGTATTATGATTCACAAACATTTTGCTTTTTATTATTTGAATATTATTCTTCTTAATGACATGAAGCTTGTATTCATAATTTGCAGTGGATTGAATTAAGCGATGCATTTATGAGGGAAGCAATGTGGTTTGCGAGGGGTCATCTCCCACCTGCGGATGACTACCTGAGGAACGGCGTCATCAGCTGCGGCGTGCCGCTTGTGTTGACACACCTAAACTTTCTTTTGGGAGGAGGTGCGATGGATTCTGCAGAAAGTTATCCCAACCTGATAACATCTCCTGCAACAATTCTTCGACTGTGGGATGATCTGGGAAGTGCCAAGGTATACAGAACTGATGTCTAGTTTCCACAAACTTAACGTTGCTTCTCGTTATAACATGAGATGGAGGAATTTGCTACTGTGTTTTAGGACGAGAAACAAGAAGGATTTGATGGGTCATACTTGGAGTGCTTCATGAAAGAGAACCCACAGTGCTCCGTCGAAAGTGCACGAGAACATGTGATGCAGATGATATGTAAAGCATGGGAAGAGCTCAATAAAGAAAGCTTCTCATCGAGCTCCTTCTCTCAGGACTTTGTAACAGCATGCCTCAACACGGCACGCATGGTGAAGTTGATGTACAGCTACAATGAGGAGCATAAGCTGCCCATGCTTGAGGAGTACGTAACCTTGTTGCTCTTCAAAGCTCCAAATCTGAAGGCATGAGTCATATATATGCTGTAATATAATACTAGCGGTAGTAGCTATCCGTGAATTGGATTTTTCTGTATTGCATTGCATCGAGAAAGTCTTAAAGAACGATGGAAGGGGTGAGGCTCCACCGCAAGTACTATATGAGCTAAATGTTGGTATCAAAATGCAATAGCCTAAATATAGAAGAACATTTTTAGCCATTTGCATGTAGCGTGACATGAACCGTAGAAACCAACTTCCGACGTCGATGTGGATTGAAATGTATGATTCATCACATCTCATTCCTCGATCAAAGCTGATCCAAATCAACAAGGTCAATGCATGTGGCCTCTATTCATCATTACATTTATGATGATAGCTATGTCTCATTTGAGAGTCAAGTGAAGATATTTGGAATGTGGACCTGCCAAAATACGTGGTGTAATTTGAATGTCCATGGAACCTATGTCATGCGATAATTCATGTGAACGAAGGCAATAATTCATGCGAACAAAGGCGATAATTCATGTGGAGATTCATCTATAACTTTCGAATATATTTGAATCATTCTATATGATTTATTTGAACATTAACATTGATATTTTACTTTACTGACTCTTTGTTGCCATGAAATATCATCTCTCCATCGGATTTCAATGGAGATGAGACCTTTCTCTAATGCTAGGTAGATCCAGTTGGTCATTATTATTGAGTGGACAGTAATATATTTCTCAATAAAACCCATGACTATTTTTAATTTATATTTTATAAATAAATAAATTATAATAAATATTTATTATTTATGTATATTATTAAATAATATTTAATTACTTGGCTCTCAATGTACGTATGGAAAGATATTGTAATCCTATAAAAAAAAAATTCAAGATGTGACATCTTGTTTTGGCATATAAACATAATTTAAGGCCTATAGGTGTTTGGGTCCCAGGATTGATTTTGATTGATCATTATTTTTTTGACCTATTATAGGGTTAATTAAGCCAATTCAAGGGAATAGTAGTCCGTGCTCATGGTCCCGATGCTATCGACTTACACACTCACAAAGGTGTTCAAGCAAATCATAACTTGAAAGTTTTATATATTTTGGAGCATGCTTAGTCCTCACGTACCCTTGTCATTGATTATGTGTCAGTTTTCTTGACACCACAAAAGGCACCTCATGCTACAATACCTATCAATGCTCTAATGATATACATAGAGTCGTTAATGCTATTAGAGGCTACTTTGAGCATCAAGTAATGATGGTTTAAAAATATTAATATTTTGGTATCATGCAAATTATGCCTAAAGTAATGATGATTTTATAATTATGCATGATGATTTGGAATTATACATACAATACTTCGATTTATGATGATGACGTAAATAATGTTTATATTGATATAATGTGTTGCATAGGATTATGATTAAAATTGTTTCAAATTAGATTAGAAGGTTATCATTTATTTGAATGATAATTTATTTTAATATGGTATATGGATAGGGGCAGTTTAGTTAAAACTCCATCAATCGATTATCATCATAAAAAAGGGAGAGATTATTGAATCTTAATTTTTAATGATAAAATCAATTAATAAAGTTATGATCTAATCAACGTATGAGTGATGTAGAACTAACTTCGATCATAGAAAGACAAATCGATTGAAGTAGGAGAATCAAACGTTAGGCCGGAGAGCATCATGTTAGGAGATTGGATGTCGGGTCGGAGGACTGGTCAACGTGCTGTTAGGATCGAGAGCACTAAGAGGGGGGGGGGGGTGAATTAGTACAGCGGAAAGCTTTCTGCGATTAAAACCGAAAGCTGCGTTCGCACGATAAAAACAATTTCTGTGTGAAAGTCGATACTGAGCAAGATTGAAGTCAATATATGCCGACAGTTTGCAGCTATGATGAAAACCAGAATATAGGCGCAAACTGAAATCCGATGTTCGTACGAAGAAACTGATTTACGTTTAAATGCTGATTCGTAAATCACTTGATTAGACAAGACGTAGTTTAAGCAAGAGTATAAAGGCAGTGTGCAGTTATGGTAAAGCTCAAAATGTAAATGCAATCTGCAGTATGATGATCGTACGAAAAAGCATATTTACGTCTAAACGCAGATTTAGAAATTTATGAACTTAGAAACTTATTCGTAAGATTGCAGAAGGCAGTAAACAGTTATGATTGAAATCAAAACGTAAACGTAAACTGAAATATGATGATCGTACGAAAAAAGCCGATTTACGTCTAAACGCAGATTCGGAAAGTTTTGAACTTAGAAACTCGTTCGTAAAATCGCAGAAGGCAGTAAGGTATTGAGAAGTTTGCAGTGAAGGTAAAATGCTCAAAGGAAATGCAAACCGAGATTTAGAGTGGTTCAGTCAATCTTGACCTACTCCACTTTTGGCTTCCTCCACCGACGAGGTCACCGACGTCAACTAGAGGCCTTCCTTCAATAGGCGAAGGCCAACCACCCTTTTACAGATTCACTCCTTTTGATGGGCTTTGGAGACAACCCTTACAGAAGTTTTCTCTCCTCTCTTTACAACTCAAACTTTGAAGAACAGAAGGAGGAGAACTTTTGGTCTTTATAACAGATTTGAGCTCTAAGAATCACAAAAAAATATCAAGATTTTGAGTGTAAGTTTGCTACCTTTCAGTGCTGAATGGGTGGGGTATTTATAGGTCCCAACCCAGTTCAAATTTGGAGCTCAAATCTGTCAATTCCCGGAATTTCGGGATCAAGCGGTTGCACTTCCTAACTGGGGTGGTTGCACCGCCTGGCAGAGCTCGAAGACTGAGCCTCTGGGCGGTGCCACCTCTATCAGGGGCGGTTGCACCTCTCTGCCAAAGCTCGAAGATCGAGCTCAAGCGGTTGCACCTCCTGACTGGGGCGGTTGCACCGCTTGGCAAAGCTCGAAACTTGAGCTCAAGCGGTGCCACCTCTTGTCAGGAGAGGTTGCGCCGCCTAGTCTCGCTCGGAGACTGAGCCCAGGCGGTTGCACCTCCTAGCTGGGGCGGTTGCACCGCCCAGTCTCCCTGGGAGACTTAGCCCAAGCGGTGCTACCTCTTGGCTTGGGCGGTTGCACCTCCCACAACAACCAGGGTCCGAATGGGTTGATCCATTCAGCCCAATTTGGGTTTTTCAGGGACCCAATTGCCCCAAGATTAAGCTAATGGGATCACCTCCCATTTCTAACTTAATCATTGTGCTAACTATGATTATTTCCTAAGATAAATTCTGCAGGTTGCTCCGGTGCGTCAATCGCTTCTTCCGGCGAGTTTCCGGCGAACTTCCGTTGATCATTCGACAAACCCTCGGTGATGCTCCTGCGAACTTCCGACAAACTCTTGGACTTGCGACGATCCACTTGGCAAGTTCCGACGAGCTTCTTTGGCAAGCTTCTGGACTTCTCGGATTTGTTCTCGCAGAACCTCCGACGACTGTCCGAACTTCCGTCAAGCTCTCGAACTCCCAATGTGATCATTGTCATGATCCGGCGCAACTCCTACTGCATGTCTTAATTTCATCGTAGTTAATCCTGCACACTTATCTCAACACATAGATTAGACAACAAATGACAATTGACTTCATCATCAAAATCCAAGATTCAACAATCTCCCCCTTTTTTACGATGACAATCAATTGATAATGGAGTTAACTTTAACTCCCCCTATCTATATGCCATACTTAAGATAAGTCATTCTTGAATTTAAAACCTTATAAATTCAAGAGACATATTCCCATCATGATTCCTATCATGATGTATCTCTTTGAAGATGATGTCAAGGCTTGACATTCATTTTCAAATTTTACATTCCAAGTTTGAATGATGATAATAGTAGTAATTCATGTCTTTGTAAGATATCAACATGTAAAGCTGTGAAGTAAGATTTTGATATCATTACATGATGCACACATTTCAAATATTTTAGCAAGTATTTGCATTTCATCACATGGTAAGATATCAGCTCATACGATGCAAGTTTTTGTTTGATATCTTGTCACAAGGCATAATGCAAATTATAGCAATGATAGCAATCATATAATTCTTGGTGATGCAAGCATGGCCTAATCAGTGCATCAGTGTTTATAGCATCAAATCAATTCATATATTTCTCCCCCTTTGTTATCAACAAAAAGCATGGTAGATATGATAACAGGAGAATAATATAAGCAAGTTATCAAGCATATAAAGGAAGGCATGATAAGTATAATGCTTTGAATACTTTCTTCTCTTTGTATGTTATAATTCTTTGTGCATGAAGGAGGAAAGCCATTTTATCAAATCCATTTCGAAAAAATATTTTTCATAAGAGTGTACAAGAAAATACGATTTTTAGCATTCCAATTGTTAAGCAAATCCGAAAATGAAATGAACTCTTTCAAGCATTCGGACAAGACTATGCTACAGATTTTTAAATGAAGACAAAACATTTTTGTATTTAACACAATTTCCAACATGTTATTTGATCAAGTGATACCAAGGCATGTAATGGTAATCAAGTGATTTGATTATTCAATAAAGTCCAAAAAGTAATTTTAACTAGTTTAAGTATTCGGACACATCAACATTCCTAATTCTCTTCTTATAAAATCAAATTGTTCTTCACTTAGAGGTTTTGTAAAAATATCAGCTAGTTGATGTTTAGTATCAATGAACTCTATAATTAATGACTTATCAACTGCATTGGTATGTCACTTTATATTTATCAAGGCACAAGGTTTTCAAAACATTTAGTTTCAATGTAAAATCTGAGATAAACAACAAGAGATGTTTGTAACTTTGCATATGCTCACAGATCAAGGTAAATAAAGAGTAACATAAGGAGTTTACAACATATCAGGTGATTGTGTTCATACAAGCTCATTCATGAGGTGGAAAATTGAAGTGCCTAAATAAAGAGTCAAATTGTCGATGAATTTGCTACAGCTCAGATAAGATTTGATCTTGTCGATGTTCAAGCCGTTCTTGTCTTTGTTCGAATCGGTCCATCCGAATCCCAATATCTTCGACAGATGATGTGTGAGTTTGCTCAAATGGATGTGTTTCCTCAAAGGGACAGATCGGAGGAGATTGGGTACCCCTAAATACTGGTGTTTCCAGTTCTAGTTCAGGTTGAGGGGGATCAGTTCTTCTTGGCATTCTAACCCAGTTATCGTTTCTATAAAAACATCTTAATCGGTGAAGTAGATTTTTTTTAATTATGCTGAATCTATCTACTTTTATTACTTCTTCTTCCGATGGTATTAGAATATCATAGGCTTTCATTATTCTAGTTATTATACCACCATATGGGAGCATCATGTCTTTCTTAGATAGTTCTAACATGTTTTGTTGGATAAGATAACCAAGACAGATGTCATGTCCTTTCATGATCAAATACATAGTTCCTAATTCTAATTGGCTTATTCATCATGATGATATTGTTTAGGGAGAATGATGCTAGTTAGGATATGATGAAGTACCTTAGTGTTTAGAGGCAGTAAATGTTCACAACTTTTAGGAACAAATGCTAAGTTGGGATTGGCAAAGATTGTTCCTAGGGCTTCAACATATGTTATTCCAACAGTTTCATCATCCCATGATCCTCTAAAGTAAAGTCCTCTACTTTTCATGGGAATGCCTATCATGTCGCAAATAAATCTATCTTCTTCATCTACTTATATGTTGTTGTAAAACAATCTAACAAATCTTGGATAGATGGGTTCGTTAATTTGCAAAATTGGGAGTAGATCTAAGTTTACAAACCATTGGATTGTCTCTAAGTCTCTTAGTTCACTTAAATCTATGTATTTTCCCTTATTGACACTCCTAAGTTCAAAAGAGGAAAATTTTTCAGCATGGTACTTTGAATCGAAAAGGGTGGGATCAAAGTCTTCTACTAATCTCCTCTTTCCTTTGTCCCTTGAGGATCTTCTAGATCCCATAACTACTGCTGTTTAGAATAATAGTGATGAGCAAGAGTAAATAAATCAAGAAACAGAGTTTAAGGGTTTCTTAGAGAGTACCTTAGTGAGATCTTCAAGAGAGGGAAGGATTGTTGATGCTTTGCTTTCGAAATGAGGGGTATTTGGGATGCTAAGATGGGGGAAATGGGGATGGAGGAGGCTTGGGAGAGTAGAGGAGGGAAGGAAGTGAGTTGGGGTCGGTTTCACCGTCGGCCCTAGCTTGGGTTAAAAAGGGGCAGAGTTGCGGGCGGTTGCACCTCTGGCTGGAGTGGTGCAATCGCTTGCAACACGTGATAGCTGGAGGTGCTACCTCCAGCTAGGGCGGTGCCACTGCCTGCAGGCGGTGAGCACTTGTTCTAATCAGTGTGATCTGATCTGAGAGTTTTTCTTTCTTGAGGAGAATTTTTATTCTAAGATAAGGACTTTTGCACGATCAAGATAGATTTTTAACGTGCATACTCTCAATGTCGTACTCATGTTTGTGATAGTTTCTTAAAGTTGGTAAGTCTTGCAGGTTCATGACGGACTTAGTCACTTCATGATACAGAGTTAGATTTAAAGGTTATGAACGGATGAAATTGATGGGTTCGAAAATTCAGACGATATGTAAGTTTGGGAATCATATGTTTAATTCTGAAAAGTCAAATAAGGTTGTATCTTAGTTGCATTTGTGATTTTATAATCTCCGTCTGTAATTTAGGCTAGAGAGCATTGCGAGTTCCTTTTTGGGTTATGAATATCGAGAATCAAGGAGCAGAATATTATTTCTTGCTCCAGCCTAAAATTTTTATGTTTTTAATGTTTTTACAGGAAGGGATAATTTCTAGGTACCCATTTGCTTTTGGGTACCTCAAAGATAGATCTACATTGTTTATCATGTTGCATAGAGTTTATCATGGTTCCTTTAGGAACCCAAATCAGTTTGTTTGGACTTATTTTCTTGAATGGACAATAATGCGTCTTGTGTCCAAATTTGTAACAAAAGTTGCATTTGGTTTGGTGTTGAATATGTAAGATGGGTCCTTTTAGGAAGGCGGTTGGATTTTGGTGAGAACTTCTCACAAATCCAATTCCACTCCTTTTTGGAACGTGACCCTTGTTTGCAAGGATCATGTTTAATGACTTGCTACCAACCTCGAATTTCTTCAAGGTGTCTTTAAGTAGCAAGTTTTCTTTTTGGAGATTTTCTAGATCATGGCATTTGATGCATGGATCTAAACTATCATGATATTCAATTTTTAACTTATCAAAATCACAAGTAAGACTATCATGCTCCTTTTTTAGCAATTTATATTTTCTATTGATAATCTTGCATTCATCAAATAAGTCATGGAAGGCATTTAATAATTCATTGAAAGATAAATCTACATCTAATAAATTTGTTACCTCCTCTCCGATGGCCATTAAGGCGTAATGAGCAACTTGCTCGGTGTTGGACTCCTCTTCTTCGGATGCGCTCGAATCATCCCATGTTACTTTGAGCGCCTTCTTCTTTGTTGTTCTCTTTTTGGCTTAGGGACAATCACTCTTGTAATGTCCCGGCTTTTTGCACTCATATCAAATAACTTGGTCCTTCTTGGGTTCAAGTTTATTTTTAGTGTCATTCTTAAACTTGTTTCTTTTAATGAATTTTTTAAATTTTCTTGTTAAAAGTGCCAAGTCATCATCACAGTCCTCATCACTTGAGTTTTTTTTTAAATAGTCTTCCAAAGTTCTAAGTGTCATATCCTTCCTGTTCTTTGGAAGGATGTCTTCTTGCTCTTCATGAGCTTTGCAAGTCATCTCGTAGGTCATTAATGACCCAATTAGTTCTTCAAGAGGGAAGTTGTTTAGATCTTTCGCCTCTTGAATAGCAGTTACTTTAGGATCCCAACTCTTTGGAAGGGATTTTAGAATCTTATTTACGAGCTCAAAATCCGAAAAACTTTTTCCGAGTCCTTTTAGACCGTTGACGACATCCGTGAAACGGGTAAACATGTTGCCAATAGTCTCACTCGGTTTCATCCGAAAAAGTTCGAAAGAGTGTAACAGAAGATTGATTTTTGACTCTTTCACTCTACTTGTGCCTTCATGAGTCACTTCGAGTGTGTGCCAAATATCAAATGCGGTTTCACAAATCGAAACATGATTAAACTCGTTTTTATCAAGTGCACAAAATAAGGCATTCATAGCCTTTGCATTAAGAGCGAAAGTCTTCTTCTCCAAATCATTCCAATCGATCATTGGAAGAGAAGACTTTGAAAAACCATTCTCGACAAGATTCCAAAGTTCAACGTCCATAGAGATAAGAAAGATCCTCATTCGAGTCTTCCAATAGGTGTAGTCCGTCCCATTAAACATGGGTGGACGTGTAATAGAATGACCCTCTTGGTTTCCGGCGTAAGCCATCTCTCTTGGGTTTTAATCCGTTTGAGAGTTAACCGAGTTCTGATACCAATTGTTAGGATCGAGAGCACTAAGAGGGGGGGAGTGAATTAGTACAGTGGAAAACTTTCTGCGATTAAAACCGAAAGCTGCGTTCGCACGATAAAAACAATTTCTGTGTGAAAGTCAATACTAAGCAAGATTAAAGTCAATCTATGCAGGCAGTTTGCAGCTATGATGAAAACCAAAATATAGACGCAAACTAAAATCCGACGTTCGTACGAAGAAACTGATTTACATCTAAATGTTGATTCATAAATCACTTGATTAGACAAGACGCAGTTTAAGTAAGAGTATAAAGGCAGTGTGCAGTTATGGTAAAGCTCAAAACGTAAACGCAATCTGCAATATGATGATCATATAAAAAAGGAGATTTACGTCTAAATGCAGATTTAGAAATTTCTGAACTTAGAAACTTATTCGTAAGATCGTAGAAGGCAGTAAACAGTTATGATTGAAATCAAAACGTAAACGTAAACTGAAATATGATGATCGTACGAAAAAAGTCGATTTACGTCTAAACGCAGATTCGGAAAGTTCTGAACTTAGAAACTCGTTCGTAAAATCGTAGAAGGCAGTAAGCCATTGAGAAGTTTGCAGTGAAGGTAAAATGCTCAAAGGAAATGCAAACCAAGATTTAGAGTGGTTCGGTCAATCTTGACCTACTCCACTTTTGGCTTCCTCCACCAACGAGGTCACCGACGTCAACTAGAGGCCTTCCTTCAATAGGCGAAGGCCAACCACCCTTTTACAGATTTACTCCTTTTGACGGGCTTAGGAGACAACCCTTACAGAAGTTTTCTCTCCTCTCTTTACAACTCAAACTCTGAATAATAGAAGGAGGAGAACTTTTGGTCTTTATAACAGATTTGAGCTCTAAGAATCACATAAAGATATCAAGATTTCGAGTGTAAGTTTGCTACCTTTCAGTGCTGAATGGGTGGGGTATTTATAGGCCCCAACCCAGTTCAAATTTGGAGCTCAAATCTGTCAATTCCTAGAATTCCGGGATCAGGCGGTTGCACCTCCTGACTGGGGCGGTTGCACCGCTTGGAGAGCTCGAAGACTGAGTCTCTGGGCGGTGCCACCTCTGTTAGGGGCGGTTGCACCTCTCTGCCAGAGCTCGAAGACCGAGCTTAGGCGGTTGCACCTCCTGACTGGGGCGGTTACACCGCTTGGCAAAGCTCGAAACTTGAGCTCAAGCGGTGCCACCTATTGTCAGGAGAGGTTGCACCGCCCAGTCTCGCTCGGAGACTGAGCCTAGGCGGTTGCACCTCCTGGCTGGGGCGGTTACACCGCCCAGTCTCCCTGGGAGACTTAGCCCAGGCGGTGCTACCTCTTGGCTTGGGCGGTTACACCTCCCACAGCAACCAGGGTCCGAATGGGTTGATCCATTCGGCCCAATTTGGGTTTTTCAGGGGCCCAATTGCCCCAAGATTAAGCTAATGGGATCACCTCCCATTTCTAACTTAATCATTGTACTAACTACGATTATTTTCTAAGACAAATTCTGCAGCTTGCTCCGGTGCGTCAATCGCCGGTGCGTCAATCGCTTCTTCCGACGAGTTTCCGGCGAACTTCCATCGATCATCTGACGAACCCTCGGTGATGCTCCTGCGGACTTCCGGCAAACTCCTGGACTTGCGACGATCCACTTGGCAAGTTCCGATGAGCTTCTTTGGCAAGCTTCTGGACTTCTCAGATTTGTTCCCGCAGAACCTCCGACGACTGTCCGAACTTCTGTCGAGCTCTCGAACTCCCAACGTGATCATTGTCATGACTCCGGCGCAACTCCTGCTGCATGTCTTACTTTCATCGTAGTTAATCCTGCACACTTATCTCAACACATAGATTAGACAACAAATGACAATTGACTTCATCATCAAAATTTGAGATTCAACACGTGCTAGCAGAAGGACTTCGTGCCATGAGTTATGACATCAGGCTAGGAGGATCGGATATTACGCCAAGAAGATTTAATATTGTGAGAGGTCAATATGCTAATGGATTAGGCAATACGCCAAAGGAGGGAACAATACATTGAAGGTTCGGACGAAGCGTTAGATGAACTAATGACATGCCGAATAATATAAGATTCGTACTTGTAATAAGTTATGTCTTGATCGAAGTAGTTTATGTTGTAATTGATTTGGTCTTGGGTGTAACCATGCTAACTCAATTATGAGCCCATTGGGCTTGAGTCGAGGCTGATTTAGGCCCATTTAGTGATCTAAAGTTGGGTCTGGCGGTAGCACCACCAGAATAGGTAATGAAATCGCTTATGAGCTAGAACGTATAAAGTGCACATTTTTCGGAAGACTCAACGGTAGTACCACTAGTGTTAGGCATTGGTACAACCCAAATTGGTGATGGTACCACCCAAACAAAGTCTCCTAAACCGTTAAGTGGTGGTACTACCAATTGGCAGTATTAAAAAATCTGGGGTAACATCACATGCTTAGCGGAGGAATAGAAAACAAAAATCCTAGAATTTCCTATATAAAAGAAGGTTTCATCGTCGTGCAAAGATTGACGCCCAAAAAATCACAAAATTAAAAAATCACGCATACAAGAGAAATTATGTTATCTAGGAGATCGTATATCCTTGAATTCCTATATATCTTGTAGGGAAATCTTGGAGCGACATCACATGCGCAACAAAAGAACAAAAAATAAAACCCCCAAAATTTCAAAAAATATATTCATCGTTGTACGAAGATTAGTGCACAAAAACCTGTGAAACTTAAATCCACGTGTGAGATAGTTGTGTTTTACCTAGAGAGACGTATATCCCTGCAGATCTGTATGAGATGATGAAGGAGGTCAAGCACCCTCCTCTATAGCGGTGATCCATACAGTAGGGCTGTAATGACGCTCCTAAAATCACTACATATATCTCTACACCTATTATTTGAGGAGAAGAAGAGAGAGGAGAATAGGAGGTGCAACCAAGAAGCCTCTAGCCTATAGTTCTTTGGTTTCCTCCTATTTATAGAGATCCTCTTTCTACTTAACCATAATGGATCCTACCATTTTGGGTATTAGATCTTCATCCAATTACCAATGCCTCTTATATTAGTGGATATCTATTTAATAATATCTTATTGGCTCTTATTGGATCTCATTCATAGGATCCAATAATTCATGGACTTATTGGATATCTAATAAGATAAGGGCTTTGACGGATATCGCATATCGTAACATCTACTCGTCGGAACACCTACCATATATGTGTGACTCTCTAGGCTCAATATCGAGCTAGTTGTGAGTTGTACCTGTCTGAACTTCTTTTGACTTAGTGAATTATTATCTTCATAATAATTTACTCGACTCATCGTTTGCGGACATACTAGGCCACTAGGTCGTAGCCGCCAGACAATACAAGAGAATCCAATTATTTAGACCTATTTATCCTTAATTATCATGTACCTATAGTCTCTCATTCATCTAATATATCAAATACCGTATACCGGGCATGGTGTTGTCAAACTCATATGGTTTTTACTTGAGTCTCGCTTTAATCAGATTCTCCTAGAGAACTCTTTCTCTTTCAATCTAAATGACCTAGCTAGGGATTTGTCTAAGAAAGAACAAATGAGATATTCCTCTTTTGATACCGAGAGCAAATAATCCTCTATCGATACACAATAGCCCTCGTAAAGTTGATTGCCCCTCCCAATGATCGACTGTGCTAGATCTGAAACTTTTAAACCTATAAGACTGATATCAAAGAGTGTAGTACTCATACAAAACATCATTGGTATCTTAAGTCTAAGGACCAAGTACATTACTAGAATAATAGAATCACTATTAAGCACCCCAAGTCAAGCATTCCATCACCTCTTATATCGATCATATATATATCAATCAAATAATACTTGTTAACTAATTATCCACTATGCTACTCAACTCGTGAAGTGGGGAGGCATATGTTATAGTAAAAATTGATGTGGTTGATCCATCACTAACATATGCTAACATTATTGCTCTGACACCTCATCTCCACGTGGCCAAGCCACCTAGCTGACATGTGGGAACCATTTAAGCTGTATTCTGTCATTACTTCGACCTTATATAATCATATCTGGTAAATGCCAGTTGGAAAATGAGTACGGACGATTTTCGTGCACCCATTATCGCACAAACAGCACGATGAACAAGTGTAACAATGTAGGCGTAATGGTCTAGCATGGTCGATGATGGTTCTAAATGGCATAACAAACATATATAATAGCTCGACACTAATGAAAGGTGGTTATGGCTAGTTCTTATGCTTATGTTACTATACTAGCTGTGTAACAGTCCTTCTAAGCACCCACTATAAAAGGGATCATATATATATATATAGGATCATATATATATATATATATATGCTCAAAAGACAGAGCAATCTAAATCTAACTTATCCAACTAGATTATTGATTTAAACATCAAAGAGATATTATCGGGAGTGCCTCGATGCAGTTTTACAAAATTCAAATGTGCAACTCGATGAGCTCTACCTTGAGATAGGCCGGAAGAAAGATGGTTTGATCCAAATCAGTTTCCAGTTTGGATAATCAAAATGTACCCTAACATAGTATTAATGCGATTAAACAAGCATGTAAATAATTCAATGATTCAACGTGGATATGGTATTTTCAAACTTGTACATGCAATTAATATCAAATTAAGATCACTATTTTAAAGGAAAACACTGCATTCAGCCTCGATTAAGATCTTGCAAAAGAGAATGTGTATCTTAACATGAAGTGAACGAAAGTAAATTCCTAAACAAAATGCAAATCTAGATGAAATGTGATAATGTTCAATGTAACATACAAAATTGTATGATTTGATTCTCGTCCCCGCGTGATCCCTATCACCCCTTTTAATATTGGAGACTCCAAATCCTACTTCGATTTGGTGATATTTGCCTATTTGTAAATGGCTTGATTTGCTAAATTTGCTTATGAGAATATATATATATATATATACTTATATTTATATACCTAGTATTTCTAACAAAAAATTTTGAGCAAAACATTGGACTCTAAGTCCACATTAAAGTTTTGCAGATCATAGAGCAAATCTTTTAAGATAATTGGAATGAAGCCCAATACACTGCCATCAATAGTTCACGGTTAACATGTGCAAATGTATTGTAATATAGGCATATTCTCTTGGAAATACATGTAATCTATAGCTAAAATTTAGCATATGAGATCATATAATTTTTTTGACATATATATTTGCAAACAGCAGATCTGTTTCCTGACAAACTGCGTGGAGGAGCCTTTCTTGGAACGATTGTTCTTTTCTTGTTTGTCGAGTATGACCACAATGTTTGAAGAAAAATGGTTGCAATTACTCCATTACCATGAAAAATAATTCAACCAATAAAGGCTCCATTTGAATGTAAAAGTAGTAGTTGTCGTATCTAATCTACCACAGATGACAATTCATAAATAGTAAAGTGGTAGTTGCAAATAAAGGTAATTCATATGGGAAAATGCAGATGTCCAATAATCTAATTGTTTTTTATTTTGATCCAACTGGCATTATTATAAGCAAATTTAAGGTCCTTATTTTGACATTATTCAATAAAACTATCTGTCCAATGCGATTAGGCAGACAAGATTCAGTAATCAGCAAGTGTTTTTTGACAAATAAAAAGACCGCTGGCACCATCAAATAACCTTAATTTTGCAAACATTGATGCAATACTATCCACTTTAATCACAACATGATGATGATTTTATATTTTAATTAATTTGGATAACATAGCAAGGATAATTTGGTAAAGGAGAAAAAAATGTATACTTGCCGTATGAATCCAGGTTTTGGAAAATTAGAAAAGGAAACCTGGGAAAAACAGTAAGAAGAAAAAGGATAGTAAGTAACCAATTTCCACGTATTTATAAGTGAAGCATACATCCATATCTTTTCCCCTACTAATTTATGCCTTATAGTAAACCATCAAGACTGTATCTTTAACCACGGTGTTGGAAAGTATTGATTTGGTTGACGAAACTGGCACTTGGACGCGTCAATTTATGCGCGTAAACCCCCACGAGTACGTGTTGTGAGTTCATGCGAAGAGACAGCAATTAGATTGCATCTCTTGTGTCTGTGTCGTTTAGTGTATCGGCAATGACAGTTCGAGCGAAGCGGCCATCCGTTGTTCGGAATCAGAACATGTGATCCATCTTTCTACTGTTTCTGCGCTAAAAATTTGATTTTTTTTCCCCCTTTTAGTCGTAATTTTTACACGTTTCTTCTCGAAATGTTGGCCTTTCGATGAACGAAATTTCGTGTGTTTCGTGTCAAAGTTTTCATCTTTTGATGCGTTTGTGAACTGAGAATCGCATGCAGAGGGCAGCAACAGCGGAGCGTCGACCCTCCTCCGGTGCCGCCGCCAGTGTTGGTCAGGAATCAAACCGGTAAGTCCAACTCTGCTGCTTTGGATATACGTCTCTTGAAACCTCGGGTTCTGATCGGTGAGACGACGGTGGCGGCTGTGGCTGCAGCGAGCCAGACACCACGCAAGCGGATGAGGAAGGAGCCGGCAGCGGCAGCGACCACCGCAGCAGCAGCGCAGGTTAACGCTACTGCAACTAGCAACAACCCAGGATACGGCTACTCATCAGCGCCGATGATGATGAGCTGTCCTCTCCAGCTTCCGCCGAGGCCCCCTTCCCTCTCCACCGGCTTCAAACTCTTCGGAGAGCAAAACCAGCACCAGGTCTTCAACCACTTCAGCCCCCTTCCTCCATCGTCATCCCAAGACTTCGAAGAAATCGCAGCTATCGTTAAGAAATACGAAGGAGAGGTCCAAGGATTTCTCCGCGCTCAGGTTCTCTCTCTCTCTCTCTCTCTCTCTCTCTCTCTCTCCGTGTTATGTGTAACTTTCTGTTCGCAGAACAAGGAGCAGTGATGGGCTTAGTTGGATCTTTTGCGCAGGCAGATCAATTTCGTCGGACGCTGTTGGAGAAGTGGCGAAGGCACTGCCAGATTCTCCTGTGCGCGGCGGAGGTGGAGGCGACTCGAAGGATTCGGGAAAAGGAAGCGGAGGCAGAGCAGGCACTGCGACGGTGCGCGCAGCTCCGGGAGCAGCTCGCGCACGTGAAGGTGGAGTCCATAGTGTGGCAGGCCAAAGCCCTGGAGGCCCAACACAACGCCAACATCCTCCGCTCCCAGCTGGAGCGGGAGACGGCGACCCCGCCGGAGCGAACGGGCGAGAGCGCCGGAGATGGCGGCGGCCTCGCCATGGTCGACGACGCCCAGTCGTCTAACGTCCCGTCCTGCACGGGATCCCACGGTTCGTGCCGCGTGTGCCTGTGGCGGAGCACCACCGTGGCGGTGCTGCCCTGTGGTCACCTCTGCCTCTGCGCCGACTGCGCCGCCGCAGGCGTCGCCCCGGCGTGCCCGTCGTGCGGCCAACTCAGTAGCGGAATTTTTCACGTCGTCTTCTGCTAATCTCGCTGACGAATTAAGTTACTGAGGATATACTAATTTATTGACGCAAAAGTAGCTGAATATGAGCTCGATGACTTATATTATTTTAGTTGTACTTGTGAGATGTTTATGAAAGATAATTAATACATGAGGATTATCGAAATGCTTAATCCGCCAATCAACCTGGATCATGTTCTAATTATATCCCAGTCTTATATTGCTTTGCATTTATAAAAGAGTAATATGGCACAACATGAAATCGGATCCAACCGGGTTCGGTTTGCTCGAATTCCAAATACCCAGAAAACCGAACCGGAGTTAAGATTATATAATATGAATTATTATTATTATTTTTGATTTAAAGGTGACCGATATATTGTGGATAGATATGAATCTGGAATCATCACATAGTGCAGCCTCAATAATATTGCTGCCATCATAGGCCCCACTAAGAGCATTGGTGTGATATTTAGGCTTGTCAGCTCGCTTATAATTGTTCTTTATTTATCAAGTCACAAATTAACACCCCACCCTTGAGAGGTTCAAGTAACTTTATGTTATTTTAAGCTAATTTACATCACGTTCTGTTCTTGTTCGATTATAACAATTAAATTAGTTTAGGGCGTGATCTTTATTATAGAATTCGATCCAAAGATATTCAAAAATGTCCATACATCATTTAATTTTGATGGAGAGTTCCACTTGTCTATTGCTCTATCAATCATCACACTGCATTATTGAGGTGGGGTTGGATGACGCAATGATCCAAATGACAACCCGTCGGTGGTTGCCAATAAAGACTCAAGGATAACAAACTCCCACCATCACATATAATAATAATAATTATTATTAAAATACTAATATGACACGTTAAAATAAATTTTAATAACTTAAAATATAGATGAATAACTTTAATACAATCGTGAACGTAAATTTTTGTTAATGATGTTGACAATGCTTAACCATTAACATAAAACATCTTGATTATACAGATTTAATATCACCAACTATAATCCTCCCCAACATCTTGAGAAAATATGCAGGAAATTAAGACATGCATTTATAACGTAATCGGATAAGGTGAGTAGAGTACGTAAACCCTCTTCAGCTTATGCCTTGGCCTTCTACCCTCGCTTGGGTCATCCCTGCACACGCATCCACGAAATCCTCATCGATGAAGTCGGTCGAGAAGACTTGCAGCCGATCTGCGAACCCTTGCGCGAAGGTCTGCGCGATGAACAGCCGCGCGAACGGCCGGATTTCGTTGTCCACCATCTTGACCACCGGATTTTCGGGCTTGGGCGTCACGGTGTGCTCCACCCGGTAGAAGTACTTCCTCGCGGCCGACGGCGGCTGCTCGCCCAAGTGCTTCATGTTGCTGTCGAACTTGGTCTTCGGCAGGTCGGTGTCGATCCAGTTGTCCCTGAGGTAACCTGCGCTCCACAGCGGGCTCCCGGCGGCGGGCGCCGGAGAGTTCCTCGGCTTCCACACGCATATGATTCGCTTGGGCAGCACCTCGGCCACCGTCTTGCCGAACACAGCGTCGTCATGGTGTATCAGCAGGTCGCCGAGCTGATCCACGAGGTACTTGTCGAACTCCGGCGGGTCTTCGTGGCCGTACTCGGTGCGGATCTCGAGGATGACGATCTCAGACTCGGCCTCGGAGAGGAAGCGCTTGACGCCGTCGAGGACGACGTCGACGCTGTACGACCGGAGGATGCCGTGGCAGATGTGTCGTCCCTTCTCAACGCGCACGTCGAGGACGCGGGTGCCAAGGACGAGCTGGTCGTAGATGGAGCGGGTCTGGCACTCCGCGAAGGGGCGGGTGACCAGCGGGACGCCGATGTCATTGGTGGCGGAGTCGTGGGTGCCGGGCCAGACGATCTGGTTGATCCTGAGCCGGTCGGGGCCGAGCTCCGACATCCAGGTCTTGCGGTCGGCAGGGTGGAAGTCCGAGCCAGGGAAGTGATCGCCGGAGGAAGCGAGGAGGTTAGCGAGAGCCTCCTTCTCGGTGCTGATGTCCTTGCGGTGGTCAACAAAGTTGGAGATGTCCTTGCGGTGGTCGAGGACTTTGGAGATGTTGAAGTGCATGGTGGAGACGGAGGACGGGGTCGGTGGAAAGAGGCAAGAACGACAATCTTACAGGGAATGCTCTCTCTCTCTCTATCTCTCTGTGTATATATTTACATGTATGAGTTTAGCAGGTGTGTTTGGAGAGGAAGATGGAGGTTGAAACGTTGTTTTCTATGTCTGTTTGGTGATTTGTGGATGACTTTGTAATAAAATATTAATGCTGATATGATGTGGTCCGTATTGTTTGTGATTTAGTAGCTACTGTCTCTGCGGCCATATCTGCTAGTGTCTTTTATTGATTGATTGATGGAGAAGCCAACAAGCGTCGCCACACATATTTAACTTGACGGATAATGCACGTAAAACATGAATTCAGAGATGATTCGATTATAATTATCACCTTATAGAGAGTTCAATAATAAGGAAAAAATCATATATCTGCTCCTTTTTAATCAAAACACTCTTACTATATTAATATATTTCATCTACCAGCAATTATTCACCATTAACAAGAAAATAAAATGACGACAAATATTAGAACAAAGCAGCATTAACACCAAAAAAATGTAAATTAGTAGGCGTGACACAGAATTATGAAAGAAGTTGAAGAAAAGTAAGATAAATGAATCTAGCGGTGAACATCAGTCAAAAAGTTAGTGTAAACAACCTTAAGCCGTGGCCTTGGGATCGAGGCGGCTTGGTCCGGGTTCGAATGATAGGGATCTTCCCGAGATGACCTTTGAGTCCGCCGAAGTGGTTGTCTGCGGTGTTCGAGACGGTGTCGTTGTCTCCTCTGAGCAAGAATTCGCCTTCGCGTTTCGCAGGGACCTTCGACTTCGCTCCTACACAAAGGTCGGGTCGGGGTGCTCGGCCTGACCCCTCCGACAATCAAGTTAGTCGATGTAAAGGGGAAACTAGATGAAGAGGTTATTTTTTTTCCTTCTCCCCCCCCCCTTCCCGTTCGGAATGTGAGGATACTTATAGGGAAGCTTATTGTTTCCTGACGTGCCTGCTTACAGGGGGCAGGGTGGTGATGTCTGATATTGGTGTTGGCGTGGCGTGAAGAATCAAGCCTGAGCAGGCATAAATGCATCTCAGCCGGCGTTCTGGTCCGTTTGACCAGGTGCTGTCGCGTCGATCGAGGCGTGAGGCGTCATCTAACGTCAGCCGAGTCTCGTCATAATTACTATACTCATCATATTCCCTTCGGAAAGAAGCTATGCGCCGGTCGGTTGTTGTAACGGGCGTCCGAGGCATGACTTCAGCTTTCAGGCGAGCTGGCCACACAGGCGCGGTCCTGGGGAACATGGAGCCGAGGAGCACGACGCAGGCAGGCTGACCGCGCGGGTGTGGCCTCAAGCATCATGCGGCCGAGGAACATGACGCAGGCGGGCTGGCCGCGTAGGTGCGTCTCGGGGAGCACGGAGCCGAGGAGCACGATGCAGGCGGGCTAGCCACGTAGGTGTGGCCTCGGGCGTCATGCGGTGGAGGAGCACGACGCAGGCGGGCTGGCCGCACAAGCACGGTCTCGGGGAACATGGAGTCGAGGAGAACGACATAGGCGGGCTAACCGCGCGGGTGTGGCCTTGGGCATCATGCAGCCGAGGAGCACGACGCAGACTGGCTGGCCCCGTAGGTGTGTCTCGGGGAGCACAAAGCCAAGGAGCACGATGCAGGCAGGCTGTTCGCGCAGGTGTGACCTCGGGCGTCATGCGGCCGTGAAGCACGACGCAGGCGGGCTGGCCGCGCAGGTGTGTCCCGGGGGGCATGGAGCCGAGGAGCACGACGTAGGTGGGTTGGCCGCGCAGGTGTGTCTCGGGAAGCATGGAGCCGAGAAGCATGACGCAGGCGGGCTGACTGTGCGGGTGTGGCCTCGTGCATCATGCGGCCGAGAAGCACGACGCAGGCGGGCTGGTCGCGCAAAGGCATGCTCGGGCAATCGATAGCCGACGAGCGACTTGGTTTTGATCGGCGATCTATTGCTCTGTCGTGCGCTAGCGCGAGTGGCCAGGTTACTTCCTTCCTAGGGAAGCTCAATGGACCATCACTTTCGGGAGTCGCTGGCTTTCGAGGCTGATATGATTAGCGCTTCCGTACTCGCACCGCGTGATAGTTGGCTGCCACGTCAGGCCATATTTATGGCGAAGTGACTTTTTGGCCTGTGGACGCAATGCACTTCAGGTGAGGAAGGGTCATCGTTTTGGCGGGATGTGGCCTATAAATAGCGTGCAGTCGGCTTCCTACACGCCCTGATACTTGCATTTGTTCAATCTTCTCTCCGGGCGACTTTGTTTCGCACCAATCGGCCATCCCACCTTCCTTTCCAAGATTTGGTAAGGATGGCTTCTCCTCCTTCTCTGCCCTCTTCTTCCTCGCCTTAAACTTAGGTTTCATTCATGTTCTTCCAAAGGAACCAAAGAGAGATAATAGTAACAGAAACAATACCGGTTGAAAACTACCTACCACTTTGTTTTCCCTCCTTTAATCAGTTTCTATTAGTTCAATCATGCATGTATGAAAAATTAAAACTCATTTTTGATTGAAAGAGGTCCAAAAAACACCTAGCAAAATGACATAAGAATGTGCTCTACAGAATCCACCCCCATGAAGGACACAACATTGATCCACATAACAGTGGATCATATTAGAGAGCCACAGAAAGATAGACGGTCTTATCCAAAAGAGTTTCCACAAAAAGATTTGATTCTAGAAAAAAACATTTAACCTCCAAACAATCTTTTAATCATTCCAATCATTCTTATGATCAAGTTGTTTGTCTTTCAAGAATCTATAGATGCTATTGAACGTTATTAGATGTGGGTGAAATACCTTTTGTTAAGCAGCTGCATATTCCATGCACTTTGAACCTTCAGATCGTTTATATAATCCATATCACTAGCATAAACAGTAAACATATTCCAAGGTGCATTGATTACTCGTTTCTTTTTCTCTTCGAATACTTACTATCCAAAGAGAATTAAATAAATAGGATCCATTTATTGTTTATTTCACCTAAGAAATATTTTCTTTTTTATTTATTTTTAATTTTTTTTTAACTCAATCTTTCTGTTACACACGTATGTTTGGGCACGGAAACAATGCAAGATATGGTATTCGATACAAGGTAGAGGAGTTTGTAACCAAAACAATAGGCAAGCAATATTAGAAAATTATTAATTAAAAAAAGCTGAAAAAGGAATTATAATGTACATATTGTGCATATGGTGCCACTTGCTGACAACATGTCTACCACTGTAATAACTTAGTTGTCACCTTGTGATACTTGAATCATTCCTTTAACTAAAAATAATAATTTATGAAGATACCAGTTAAATGAAAATATTGATAGTTTATTGTAAGATCTTGAACTTGATTCCATCGTTATTTATCTTTTGAAAACCAAATCAATATGTTACCAAAAACAAAATGGCAGCGTCCAATGTTAGAATCTTAGATTTTAATAATGAAACCAATTGATAGTATTTATGATTTAATCTGTATTTTGAGTAACACAAGATGCTTCGATCATGGAGAGACAATTAAAGCAAGAAGAATCATGTTGGGCCGGAGAAAAACATGTTTGAAGATTAGACGTCGGATCGGTCGACGTATCGATAGAAGGCTTTGGGCCATAGATTTGGGCATCGGGCTAAGAAGAGCGGATATTGCACCAAGGATATCGGAGTTGCTGAGGTCAACTGGCCGATTGGATAATATGCCGCAAGAGAGGACAATGTGTCGAAGAATCGGACGAATAGTCAATGGACCAATGACATGTTGGATGACATGATTCATGCTTAGTAATAATTTTCTAGATCGAAGTGTGTTTTTATGTGTGCAGGATTAACTACGATAGCAAAGCATAAAGCAAAATGAAGTCCCGAAGTCAAGAACGTGATTTCGTTGGGAGTTCGAGAGTTCGTCGGAAGTCCGGACGTTCGTTGGAAGTTCTGTCGGAATTGACCGAGAAGTCCTGGAGCTTGCCAAAGAAACTCGTCGGAATTCGCCAAGAAGATTGTCGTGAGGTCCAGGAGCTTGTCGGGAGTCCGTTGGAACATTGCCAAGAGAT